>NW_027522380.1:0-192110 GCF_052094955.1 Ictidomys tridecemlineatus | reverse complement strand
GGTGGAGCACTTGAAAATCCTGGTGATGAGGACACAAGAGGGCACCTGGTCTGTGGGGTAGCTGAGTGGCAGTGGGATCACTCATTAAAACATAAAAAAAAAATGAGAATGAGCATGTCCGGGGAGAGGAAAGGAGGAAAGGAGGTTGGGCCTGGAGTCTGGGTACCTGCGGGGTCTCCCCAAGGAGATTCCAGGAGGCAGCAGGACAGGTTCCCAAAAGATAGGCCTGGGAGTCATGGCTTAGAGTGACTGTGGAAGTCACAGGTGCTAATAAAGGCAAAAGAGAGCAGGGTGAGGAGAGAGGGCCTGATAGACTGTGCAGAAAAGAAGGTGTCAAGAAGGAGGCTCACCAGCTATCAGCAATCATTCTGCACAACAGTGGTCAAAGATCTGCTCTCTGTGCCAGGCCTTCTGCACCCCAGTCTAAAACCTCTGCTCTCTATAACAGTCCTTCTGCACCCAAGTCTACAACCTCTACCTGCCACAATCCTTCTCCATCCTAGTCTCCAAGTTCTGCTCTCTGGAACACTCTTTCTGCACCCAAGTCTCAAACATCTGCTCTCTGCAACAGTTCTTTTGCAACTCAGTCTGAAAACTCTGCTCTCAGGAACAATCATTCTGCAAAACAGTCTCCAAACTCTGCTCTCTGTAACAGTCCTTCTGCACCCCAGTATCCAACCTCTTCTCTCTGTAACAAACCTTCTGCAACTCAGTCTCAAAACTCTGCTCTCTGCAACGGTTCTTCTTCATCACAGTCTCCAAACTCTGCTTTGTGTATCAGTCGTTCTGCAACACAGAATCCAACCTCTGCTCTCTGTAACAGTCCTTCTGCACCTAAGTCTCCAACCTCTGCTCTCTGTAACAGTCCATCTGCACCCCAGTCTCAAATCTATGCTCTCTGCAACATTTCTTCTGCACGCCAGTATCCAAACTATGCTCTCTGTAACTGTCCTTCTGCACCCCAGTATCCAACCTCTGCTCTCTGTAAGATCCTTCTGCACCTCAGTCTCTAACCTCTGCTATCTGAAACGATACTTCTGCACCCCAGTCTTCAAACTCTGCTCTCTGTAACAGTCCTTCTGCACCTCAGTCTCTAACCTCTGCTCTCTGTAAAAATCTTTCTGCAACTCAATTTCCAACCTCTGGTCTCTGTAACAGTCCTTCTGCACCTCAGTATCCAACCTCTGCTCTCTGTAATGATCCTTCTGAACTTCAGTCTTCGACCAATGCTCTCTGTAACAGGCCTTCTGCACTGCAGTCTCCAACCTCTGCTCTCTGTAACAGTTCTTCTGCACCCCAGTCTCCAAGCTCTACTCTCTGTTACAGTCCTGCTGCACCCGAATCAAACCTCTGCACTCTGTAACAATCCTTCTGAACCCCAGTCTCAAAACTCTGCTCTCTTTAACAGTTCTTCTGAACCAGAATATCCAAATCTGCTCTCTGTAACACTCCTTATGAAACCCAGTCTCCATCCTCTGCTCTCTCTAGGAATCCTTCTGCACCCCAGTTTCCAACCTCTGCTCTCTTTAAAAGTCCTTCTGCACCTCAGTCTCCAACCTCTGCTCTGTGTAACGATCTTTCTGCACCTCAGTCTCCAACCTCTGCTCTCTGTAACAGTCCTTCTGCATCCCAGTCTCCAACATCTGCTCTCTGCAATGATCATTCTTCTCCCAAGGCTCCAACCTCTGCTCTCTGCAATGGTCTTTCTGCATCCCAGTCTCCAAACTCTGCTCTCTGTAACAGTACTTCTGTACCGCAGTCTCCAACCTCTTTTCTCTGTAACGGTCCTTCTGCACCCCAATTACCAACCTATTTTTTCTATAATAGTGTTTCTGCACCTCAGACTCCAACTTATGCTCTCAGTAAAAGTCCATCTGCACCTCAGTCTGAAACCTCTGCTCTCTGCAATGATCCTTCTGTACGTCAGTCTCCGAACTGTGCTATCTGTAACAGTCTTCCTGCACCCCAGTCTCCAACCTCTGCTCTCTGTAAAACGCCTTCTGCACTCCAGTTTCCAAACTCTGCTCTATGTAACAGGCCTTCTGCACTCCAGTCTCAAACCTCTTCTCTCTGCAACGATCTTTTTGCACCTCAGTTTCCAACCTCTACTCTCTGCAACAGTTATTCTGCACCCCAGTCTCTAACCTCTGCTCTCTGTAAGATTATTCTTCACCTCAGTCTCCAACCTCTGCTCTCTGTAACAGTCTATATGCACCCCAGTATCCAACCTCTGCTGTCTGTAACAATCTAAGGCGCCTAAATCTCAAACTTCAGCTCTCTGCCTCTGTCCTTCTGCACCCCAGTCTCCAAATTCTGTTCTCTGCAACAGTCTTTCTGCACCACGGTCTCCAAAGTCTGCTTTCTGTTTCAGTTCTTCTGTACCCCAGTCTCCAACCTCTGCTCTCTGAAACAGTCCTTTTGCACCTCAGTCTACAACTTCTGCTCTCTGTAACAGTCCTTCTGCAACCTAGTCTTCAACCTCTACTCTCTGCAACATTTCTTCTGCACCCCAGACTCCAACTTGTGCTCTCTGTAACTGTCCTTCTGAAGCCCAGGCTCAAAAATCTGCTCTCTGTAAGTATCGTTCTCCACCATAGTCTCCAACCTCTGCTCTCCTCAACGATCATTCCGCACCTCAGTCTCAAACCTCTGCTCTCTGAAACGATCATTCTGCACCCCAGTGTTCAACCACTGGTCTCTGTAACAGTACATATGCAGCTCAGTCTCCGACCTATGCTCTCTGTAAGATACTTCGTCACACCAGTCTACAACATCTGTTCTCTGCAATGATCCTTTAGAACCCCAGTCTCCAACCTCTGCTCTCTGTAACAGTCCTTCTGTACAGCAGTCTCCAAACTCTTCTCTTTGTAACGGTCATTCTACACCCCAGTCTCAAACCTCTACTTTTTGTATTAGTCTTTCTGCACCCCAGTCTCCAAACTCTGCTCTCTGTAACAGTTCTTCTTCACCTCACTTTTCAAACTCTGCACTCTGCAACAGTCCTCTGCACCCCAGTCTCCACCCTCTGCTCTCGGTAACAGTTCTTCTGCACCCCAATCTCCAAACTCTGCTCTCTGTAACACTCCTTCTGCACTCCAGTCTCTACCCTGTGATCTCTGTAACAATTCTTCTTGACATCAGTCTCCGACCTCTGCTCTCTACAACATTCCTTCTGCTCCTCAGTTCCCAAACTCTACTATCTGAAAAAGTCTTTCTGCACCTCAGTCTCCAAACTCTGCTCTCTGTAAGATCCTTCTGCAACCAATTCTCCAACCTCTGCTCTCTGTAACATTTCTTCTGCACCCCAATCTCCAAACTCTGATCTCTGTAACAGCCCCTCTGCACCCCAGTCTTATAACTCTGCTCTTTTTAATAGGCCTTCTGCACCCATGTCTCAAACCTCTGCTCTCTGCAACGACCCTTCTGCATCCCAGGATCCAACATCTGCTCTCTGCAACAGTACTTCTGCACCTCAGTCTGAAAACGCTGCTCTCTGCAACAATCCTTCAGCACCCCAGTCTTAAACCTCTGCTCTTGTAACACTTATTCTGCACCTCTTTCTCCAAAATGCTCTCTGTAAGATCCTTCTGCAACACAGTCTCGAAACTGTGCTATCTGTCACAGTCCTTCTGCACCCCAGTCTCCAACCTCTGCTCTCTGCAACAGTCTTTCAGCACCCCAGTCTCCAACCTCTACTTTCTGTAAGATCCTCCTGCACCACAGTCTTCAACCTCTTTCCTCTGTATCAGTCCTTCTGCACCCAGGTCTCCAAACTCTGCTCTCTGCAATATTTCTTCTGCACCCCACTCTCCAACCTGTGCTCTCTGTAGCAGTCCTTCTGCACCTCAGATTCCAACACCTGCTCTCTGCAATGATGCTTCTTCTACCCAGTCTCCAAACTTTGCTCTCTGTAAAAGTCCTTTTGTTTCAGAGTCTCCACCTTCTTCTCTTTGTAATGGTCCATCTGCTCCCCAATTGCCAACCTCTGCTTTCTGTAAAAGTTTTTTTGCACTCTACTTTCCCTATTAGTTATTCTGCACCCCAGTCTAAAACCTCTGCTGTCTGTAACAGTGGTTCTGCACCCCAGTGTCCAAACTCTTCTCTCTGCAACGATCTATCTGCACCTCAGTCTCCTAACTCTGCTCTCTGTAAAAGTCCTTCTGCACCTCGGTCTCCATTCTTTCTTCTCTGTAATTCTATTTCTGCACCCCAGTATTCAATCTCTGCTCTCTGTAAAAATCCATCTGCACCTCTGTATCCAACGTGTGCTCTCTGTAACAGTCCTTCTGCACCCCAGTCTCCAAACTCTGCTCTCTGTAACTGTCCTTCTGTACCGCAGTCTCCAAACTCTACTCTCTATAACGGCCCTTCTGCACCCTAATTGCCAACCTCTGCTTTCTGAAACAGTTCTTCTGCACCTCAGACTCCAAACTCTGCTCTCTGTAACAGACCTTCTAAGCCTCAGTCTGAAATCTCTGCTGTCTGCAACAATCCTTCTAAACCCCAGTCTCCAAACTGTGCTATCTGTATCAATTTTTATGCACCCCAGTCTCCAAAATCTGCACTTCGTAACAGGACTTCTGCAACTCAGTCTCCAAAGTCTGCTCTCTGTAACAGGCCTTCTGCACCCCAGTCTCCAACCTCTTCTACCTGCAACAGTCCTTCTGCACCCCAGTCTCCAACCCCTGCTCTCTGTAAGATCCTTCATCACCCCGTTTTCCAAACTTTGCTCCCTGTAACCGTCATTCTGCACCTCAGTCTCCAAACTCATCCCTCTGCAACGGCCCTTCTGCACGCCAGTATCCAACATCTGTTCTCTGCAGCAGTCCTTCTGCACCCCAGGCTACACACTCTGCTCTCTGTTACAGTGCTTCTGCACCCCAGTCTCCAAACTCTACTTTCCGTATCAGTTATTGTGCACCCCAGTCTAAAACCTCTGCTCACTGTAACAGTCCTTCTGCACCTCAGTCTCCAACCTCTGCTCTCTGCAACAGTCCTTCTGCACCCAGTCTCCAACCTCTGCTCTCTGCAAAAATTTTTCTATACACCAGTCTCCAACATCTGCTCTCTGCAACGATCCTTCTGCATCCCAGTCTCCAATGTCTGCTCTCTGCAAAAGTTCTTCTACACACCAGTCTCAAAATGCTGCTCTCTGCAACATCTCTTCTGCACCCCAGTCTTTAAACTGTGCTCTCTGTAACTATCCTACTGCACCCCAGTCTCCAAACTCTGCTCTCTGTAGTGATTCTTCTGCACCTCAGTCTCCAACCTCTGATCTATGCAAGGATCCTTCTGCACCCCAGTCCCCAACGTCTGTTTTCTGCAACAGTCTTTCTGACCCCAGTCTCCAGCCTCTGCTCTCTGTAACATCCTTCTGCACCCCAGTTTCAAAACTCTTCTCTAGGTGACATTCCTTCTGCACCTCAGTCTCCAATCTCTGCTCTTTGTAACAGTACTTCTGTACTGCAGTCTTCAATCTCTGCTCACTGCAACATTTCTACTGCACCCCAGTCTACAAACTGTACTCTCTGTAACTGTCTTTCTGACCCCAGTCTCCAACCTCTGCTCTCTGTAACGATCCTTCTGCACCTCAGTCTCCAACCTCTGCACTCTGCAACGATCCTTCTACACCTCAGTTTCCAACCTCTGCTCTCAGCAACGATCCATCTTTACCCCAGTTTCCAACCTCTGCTCTCTGTAACAGTCCTACACTTCAGTCTCCAACCTCTCCTCTCAGTACCAATTCTTCTGCACCTCAGTCTCCAACCTCTGCTCTCTTTAAAAGTCCTACTGCACCTCAGTCTCCAAACTCTGCTCTCTGTAACAGGCCTTCTGCACCCAAGTCTCCAACCTCTTCTCTTTGGAATGATCATTCTTCACCTCAGTCTCCAACCTCTGCTCTCTGCAACAGTCCTTCTGCACCCCAGTCTCCAACCTCTGCTCTCTGTAACAATCCTTCTGCAACTGAGTCTCCAACCTCTGCTCTCTGCAACGGTTCTTCTGAACCCCAGTCTCCACACTCTGTTCTCTGCAACAGTCCTTCTGTACCACAGTCTCCAACCTTTGCTCTCTGTAACGGTCCTTCTGCACCCCAATTGAAAACCTCTTCTTTCTATAATAGTGCTTCAGACTCCAACTTATGCTCTCTGCAACAGTCCTTCTGCACACGAGTCTCCAACATCTGCTCTCTGCTACAGTACTTCTACACCCCAGTATCCAACATCTGCTCTCTGTATAAGTCATTTTGCACCTCAGTCTCAAAGTTCTGCTCTCTGCAGCAGTACTTTTACACCCCAGTAATTATAATCTGCTCTGTGTAACGATCCTTCTGCACCTTATTTTTCAACCTCTGCTCTCTGAAACGATTCTTCTGCACCCCAGTCTCCAAATTCTGATCTCAGTATCAGTCCTTCTGCACCACAGTCTCCAGCATCTGCTCTCTGATGATCCTTCTTCTATCCAGTCTCCAAACTCGGCTCCCTGTAAAAGTCCTTTTGTATCACAGTCTCCAACTGCTTCTCTTTGTAACGGTCCATCTGCTACCCAATTGCCAACCTCTGTTTTTTGTAACAGTCGTTCTGCACCCCAGTCTCCAAACTCTTCTCTCTGCACCGATCTTTCTACACCTCAGTCTCCAAACTCTGCTCACTTTAAAAGTATTTCTGCACCTCAGTCTCCATCCTTTGGTCTCCGTAATTGTTTTTCTGCACCCCAGTATCCAATATCTGCTCTCTGTAACAATCCTTCTGCACCTCTGCTCTCTGTAACAGTCCTACTGCACCGTGTCTCCCACATCTGCTCTCGGCAATGGTCCTTGTGCACCCCAGTCTCCAACTTCTTCTCTCTATAACGCTCCTTCTGCACTCAAATTTCTAACCTCTTCTCTATGTAACAGTCCTTCTAAGCCTCAGTGTGAAACTTCTGCTCTCTGCAACAATCCTTCTAAACAACAGTCTCCAAACTGTGCTATCTGTAACAATCCTTCTGCACCCCAGTCTCCAACACCTGCTCTCTGTAACATGTTTTCTGCAACCCAGTCTCCAATCTCTGCTCTCTGTATCAGGCCTTCTCCACCCCATTCTTTAACTTCTGCTCTCTGCAAAAGTCCTTCTACACCCCAGTCTCCAACCTCTGCTCTCTGCAACGATCCTTCTGCACCACAGTCTCCAAACTCTGCTCTCTGCATCAGTCCTTATGCACCCAAGTCTCCAAACTCTGCTCTCTGCAACATTTCTTCTCACCCCAGTCTCCAACCTGACCTCTCTGTAACTGTCCTTCTGCAACTCAGTCTCTAACCTCTGCTCTCTGTAACAGTCTTTCTGCACCCCAGTACCCAACATCTGCTCTCTGCAACGATCCTTCTTCTACCCAGTCTTAAAACTCTGCTCACTGTAAAAGTCCTTTTGTATCGCAGTCTCCAACCTTTTCTCTTTGTAACGGTCCATCTGCACCCCAATTGCCAACCTCTGCTTTCTATAAAAGTACTTTTGCACCTCAGATTCCAACCTCTCCTCTTTGTAACAGTCCTTCTAAGCCTCAATCTGAAACCTCTGCTCTCTACATCGGTCCTACTACACCCCAGTCTCCAAACTGTGCTATCTGTAACCATCCTTCTGCACCCAAGTCTCCAAAATCTGCTCTCTGTAACAGGTCTTCTGCAACCCAGTCTCCAAACTCTGCTCTCTGTAACAGTCCTTCTGCACCTCAGTCTCCAACCTCATCACTCTGCAACAGACCTTCTGCTTTCCAGTCTTCAACCTCTGTTCTCTGAAGGATCATTCTGCATTTCAGTCTTCAACGTCTGCTCTCTGCAAAAGTCCTTCTACACCCCAGTCTCCAACCTCTGCTCTCTGCTACAGTCTTTCTGCATCCCAGTCTCCAACCTCTGCTCTCTGCAACATTTCTTCTGTACCCCAGTCTCCAACCTATGCTTTCTGTAACTATCCTACTGCACCTTGGTCTCCAAACTCTGCTCCCTGTAGCAATCCTTTTGCACCAAAGTCTCCAACTTCTGCTCTCTGTAACGATCTTTCTGCACCCCAGTCTCCAAACTCTGCTCTCTGCAACAGTCCTTCTGCACCCCATACTCCAAGCTCTGCTCTCTGTAACAGTCCTTCTGCACATCTGTGTCCAAAATCTGTTCTCTGTAAAATCCTTTTGCACCTCAGTCGCCAACCTCTCCTCTCTGTACCAATTTTTCTGCACCTCAGTCTCCAACCTCTGCTCTCTGTAATAGGCCTTCTACACCCCAGTCTCCAACCTCTGCTGTCTGTAAAAGTTCTTCTGCACCACAGTCTAGAACCTCTGCTTTCTGTAACGGTCCTTCTGCACCCGAGTCTCCAACCTCTGCTCTCTGTAAAAATCCTTTGCACCCCACTCTCCAAACTCTGCTCTCTATACAGTTCTTCTGCACCCCAATCTACAAACTCTGCTGTCTTTATCACTTCTTGTGCACCCCAGTCTCCATCCTTTTTTCTCTGTAAGAATCCTTCTGCTCCCCAGTCTCCAACCTCGTCTCTCTGTAAATGTCCTTCTGCACCTCAGTCTCCAACCTCTGCTCTCACTAACGGTCCTTCTGCACCCCAGTCTCCAAGCTCTGCTCTCTGTAACGATCAATCTGCAAATCAGTCTCCAACCTCTGCTCTCTGTAACAGTCCTTCTGCACCCTAGTCTCCAACATCTGCTCTCTGAAATGTTTTTTCTTTTATCCAGTCTCCAACCTCTGCTCTCTGTAACAGTCCTTTTGTATTGCAGTCTCCAAACTCTTCTCATTTTAACGGTCCTTCTGCTCCCCAATTTCCAGCATCTGCTTTCTGTAACAGTCTTTTTGCACCCCAGTCTCCAACGTCTTCTCTCTGCAACGATCTTTCTGCACCTCAGAATCCAACCTCTGCTCTCTGCACCAGTCCTTCTGCACCCCAGTCTCCAGACTCTGCTCTCTGGAAGATCATTTTTAATCCCAGTCTCCAAACTCTGCTCTTTGTAGCAGTTCTTCTGCACCCCAGTATCCAAACTCTGCTCTCTTTAAAAGTCCTTCTGCACCTCAGTCTCCAACCTTTGCTCTCTGTAATGGTCCTTATGCACCCCAGTCCCCAACCTCTGCTCTTGGTAACAATCCTTCTGCAGCTCAGTCTCCAACGTCTGCTCTCTGTAAAAGTTTTTCTGCACCCCAGTCTCAAACATCTGCTCTCTGCAACAGTCATTCTGCACCCCAGTCTCCAAACTCTGCTCTCTGTGACAGTCCTCCTTTAGTGCACTCTCAAAAATCTGCTCTATGTAACGGGCCTTCTGCACCCAAGTCTCCAATCTCCGCTCTCTGTAACACTCTTTCTGCACCTCAGTCTCCAAAATATTCTCTCTGTAAGATGCTTCTGCAACCCAGTCTGTAAACTCTGCCCTCTGAAACAGTCTTTCTGCACACCTTCTCAAACCTCTGTTCTCTGTAACAGTCCTTCTGCACGCCGGTCTCAAACCTCAACTCGCTACAATGATCCTTCTGCACGCCAGTCTCCAAACTCTGCTCTCTACAACAGTCCTTCTGCACCCCAGTCTCCAACCTCTGCTCTCTGTAACAATCCTTCTGCACCTCAGTCTCCAAACACTGCTCTCTACAACAGTCCTTCTGAACCTCAGTCTCTAAACTCTACTCTCTGTAACAGTCCTTCTGCACCTCAGTCTCCAACATATTCTCTCTGTAAGATGCTCGGTAACCCAGTCTCTAAACTCTGCCCTCGGAAACAGTCCTTCTGCACACCTTCTCTAACCTCTGTTCTCTGTAACAGTTCTGCTACACGCCAGTCTCGAACCTCTACTCGCTACAACGATCCTTTTGCCAGTCTCCAACCTCTGCTCTCTACAACAGTCCTTCTGCACCCCAGTCTCCAATATCTGCTCTCTGCAACATTCCTACTGCACCTCACTCTGAAAACTCTGTTCCCTGCAACGATCATTCTGCACACCAGTCTCCAACCTCTTCTCTCTAAAACAGTCATGCTATACCACAGACTCCAAAATCTTCTCTCTGTGTAAGATCTTTCTGCAACCCTGTCTCCAAACTTTGCTGTTTTTAACAATCCATCTGCACCACAGTCTCCAACCTCTTCTCTGTGTAACAGGCCTTTTGCACTCCATTCTCTAACCTCTGCTCTCTGCATCAGTCCTTCTACACCAGAGTCTCCAAACTCTGCTTTTTTCATCAATCCATCTGCACCCCAATCTCCAACCTCTGCTCTCTGTAACAGTCCTTCTGCACCTCAGTCTACAAACTCTGCTCTCTGCAACAGTCCTTCTTTAACCCAGTCTCCAACATCTGCTCTCTGCAACAGTCCTTCTGCACCAAAGTCTCCAAACTCTGCCTCTGTAACAGTTCTACTGAAAGGCAGTCTCCAACCTCTGCTCTCTGCAACAGTGCTTCTGCACACAAATCTCAAACCTGTGCTCTTTGCAACAGTTCTTCTACACCCCATGTCCAGCCTCTGCTCTCTGCAGCAGTCCCTGTGCAACGCAGTCTCCAACCTCCGCTCTCTATAACGATCCTTCTGTACCTCATTCTCCAAACTCTATTCTCGGTAAAAGTACTTCTGCACCCCTTCTCCAAACTCTGCTCTCCGTAACAGGCCTTCTACACCCCAGTCTCCAACCTCTTTTCTCTGTAACAATCCTTCTGCACCCCAGTCTCCAACCTCTGCTCTCTGTACAAGGTCTTCTGCACCCCAGTCTCAAAACTCTGCTCTCTCTAACAGGTTTTCTGCACCCCAGTCTCCAACCTTTTCTCTGTCAAAAATCCTTCTGCACATCAGTCTCAAAACTCTGCTCTCTGTAACAGTCATTATGGACCCCAGTATCCAAACTGTGCTCTCTGTAAAAGTCCTTCTGCACCTTCGTCTCCAACATTTGCTCTTTGTAATTGTCTTTCTGCACCCCAGTATTCAACCTCTGCTCTCTTTAACAATCCTTTTGCACCTCAGTCTTCAACCTCTGTTCTCTGTAACAGGCCTTCTGCACCCCAATGTCCAAACTGTGCTCTCTGCAACGATCCTTCAGCACCCCAGGATCAAATATCTGCTCTCTGAAACAGTCCTTCTCCAACTCAGATTCCAACCTCTGCTCTCTGTAACAGTCCTTCTAAGCCTCAGTCTGAAACCTCTGATCTCTGCAACGATTCTTCTGCACCCCAGTCTCCAAACTGTGCTATCTGTAACAATCCTTCTGCACACAAGGCTTCAACCTCTTCTCTCTACCAGGTCTTATTCACCTTAGTCTCCAAACTCTGCTCTCTGTAACAGGCCTAATGCACCCCAGTCCCCAACCTCTTCTCTCTGCAATGATCCTTCTGCACCTCAGTCTCTAACCTCTGCTCTCTGCAACAGTCCTTCTGCACCCCATTCTCCGAACTCTGCTCTCTGTAAGATCTTTCTTCACCCCGGTTTCCAAACTTTGCTATGTATAACAGTCCTTCTGCACCTAAGACTCCAACCTCTGCTCTCTGCAACGGTCCTACTGAACCCCAGAATCCAACCTCTGTTCTCTGCAACAGTCCTTCTGCACACCAGGTTCAAAACACTTTTTTCCATATCAGTTATTCTGCACCCCAGTCTCCAAACTCTGCTATCTATAACAGTCCTTCTGCACCCCAGTTTCAAACCTCTGCTCTCTGCAAAAGTCCTTCTGCACCTCAGTCTCCACGTTCTGCTCTCTGCAACATTCCTTCTGCACCCCAGTATCCTAGCTCTGCTTTCTAACAATCCTTCTGCACCTCAGTCTCCACCTTCTGCTCTCTGCAACATTCCTTCTGCACCCCAGTATCCTAGCTCTGCTTTCTAACAATCCTTCTGCACCTCAGTCTCCAAACTTTGCTCTTTAAATGGTCCTTCTGCACCCCAGTCTCCAACCTTTGTTCTCTCTAACGGTTCTTCTGCAACACAGTCTCCAAAGTCTGCTTTCAGTATCAGTTTTTCTGCACCCCAGTTTCCAACCTCTGCTCTCTGGAAAAGTCCTTCTGCACCGTAGTCTCCACCTTCTGCTCTCTGCAACATTTCTTCTGAACCACAGTCTCCATCTGTGCTCTCTGTAACAGTCCTTCTGCACCTCAGTCTGAAAACTCTGCTCACTGCAACGAACCTTCTACACCTCAGTCTCCAACCTCTGCTCTCTGTAAGCGTCCTTCTGCACCACAGTTTCAAACCTCTGCTCTCTGCAAAAGTCCTTCTGCACCTCAGTCTCCACCTTCTGCTCTCTGCAACATTCTTTCTGCACCCTAGTATCCTAGCTCTGCTTTCTATCAATCCTTTTGCACCTCAGTCTCCAAACTTTGCTCTTTGCAACGGTCCTTCTGCACCCCAGTCTCCAAACATTGCTCTCTGCAATGATCCTACATAACCCCAGTCTCCAACCTTTGAACTCTAACACAGTCTTTCTGCACCTCAGTCTCCAAATTTTAATCTCTGTAAGATCCTTCTGCATTCCTGTTTCGAACCTCTGCTCTCTGTAACAATCCTTCTGCACCCCAGTCTTCAAATCTGCTCTCCACAACAGTCCTTCTGTACCCCAGTCTGAAAACTCTGCTCTCTGCAACAGTCCTTCTGCACTTTAGTTACCAACATCTGCTCTCTGCTACAGTCCTTCTGCACACCACTCTCCAACCTCTGCTCTCTGTAACAGTCCTCCTGTACTGCAGTATCCAACCTCTGCTCTCTGTAACGGTCTTTTTGCACCCCAGACTGAAATCTCTGCTTTCTGTATCAGTACTTCTGCACCCCAGTCTCCAACCTCTGCTATCTGTAAGACTCCTTCTGCACCTCAGTCTCAAACCTCTGCTCTCTGCAACAGTCCTTATGCACCACAGTCTCAAAAGTCTACTCTCTACAAAGGTCCTTCTGCACACCAGTCTCCAACCTCTGCTCTCTGCAACTGTCCATCTGCACCCCAGTCTCCAACCTCTGCTCTCTAAAACAATTCTTCTGCACCTCAGTCTCCAAGCTCTGTACTCTAAAATGTTCTTTTTGCACCTCCGTCTCAAACCTCTACTCTCTGTAACATTCCTTCTGCACCTCATTCTCCAACCTCTGCTCTCTGTAGGATCCTTCTCCAACCCACTCTCCAAAGTCTACTCTATGTAACAGTCCTTCTGAAGACCAGTCTCCAACCTGTGCTCTCTGCACCAATACTCTTGCACCTCAGTCTCCAACCTCTCCTCTCTGCAACAGTCCTGCTGGATCCCAGTCTCCAACATCTGCTCTCTGCAACAGTCTTTCTGCACCACAGTCTCAAATCTCTGCTCACTTCCACAGTCCTCCTGCACCACAGTCTCCAACATCTGCTCTCTGTAAGATCCTCCTGCACTCCAGTTTCCAAACTCTGCTCTCTGTAATATTCTTTCTCCACCCCAGTCTTTAACCTCTGCTTTCTGCAAGTGTCCTGCGGCACCCCAGTCTCCAACATCTGTCCTCTGCAACAGTCCTTCTGCTCCCCAGTCTCCAACATCTGCTCTCTGTAACAGTTTTTTTTGTACTGCAGTCTGCAACCTGTGGTCTTTGTGACATTTCTTCTGCACCCCAGTCTCCAACCTCTGCTTTCTATAACAGTTTTTCTATACCACAGTTTTCAAACTCTGGTCTCTGTAACGGTCCGTCTGCACCCCAATTTCCAATCTCTGCTTTCTGTAGCAGTACATCTGCACCTCAGTCTCCAAACTCTTCTCTCTGTAACAGTCCTTCTACAGCTAAGTGTCCAAACTCTGCTCTCTGTAACAGTCCTTCATCACCTCAGTCTGACACCTCTGCTCTCTGCAAGATCCTTCTGCACCCCAGTCTCTAACCACTGCTCTCTGTAACAGTCCACCTGAACCCCAGTCTCCAAAATCTGCTCCCTTTAACAGTTTTTCTATACCGCAGTCTTCAAACTCTGGTCTCTGTAACGGTCCTTCTGAACTCCAATTTCCAAACTCTGCTTTCTGTAAAAGTGCTTCTGCACCTCAGTCTCCAAACTCTGCTCTCTTTAACAGTCCTTCTGTACCGCAGTCTCCAACCTCTTCTCTTTATAATGGTCCTTCTACATCTCAGTCTCAAACCTCTACTTTCTGGATCAGTCTGTCCTAACCCCAGTCTCCAATCTCTGTTCTCTGTATCTATCCTTTTGTACCTCAGTCTCCAACCTGTGCTGTAAGTAAGAGTCCTTCTGCACCTCAGTCTCCAACCTCTGCTCTTGGGAACAGTCCTATACCGCAGTCTCCAACCTCAACTCTCTGTAATGGTCTTTCTGCACCCCAATTTCCAAACTCTGCTTCCTGTAACAGTCCTTCTGCACCTGAGTCTCCAAACTCTGCTCTCTGTAACAGTCCTTCTACACCTCAGTCTCCAACCTCTGATCTCTGTAACACTCTTTCTACACCTCAGTCTGAAATCTCTGCTCTCTGCAGGATCCTTTTGCACCCCAGTCTCCAACCAATACTCTCTGTAACAGTCCGCCTGCAACTCAGTCTCCAACCTCTGCTCTTTGTAAGATCCTTCAGTAACCCAGTCTCCAAACCCTGCTTTCTGTAACAGTCCTTCTGCACCTCAGTCTCCAACATCTCCTCTCTGTAACAGTCCTTATGCACCTCATTCTCAAACGTCTGCTCTCTGTAAGATCCTTCTAGAACCCAGCCTTTAAAATCTGCAGTCTGTAACAGTCCTCCTGCACAACAGTCTCCAAACTCTGCTCTCTGTAACAGGACTTCTACAAGCCAGTCTCCAACCTCTGCTCTATGTAACAGGCGTTCTGCACCCCAGTCTGCAACCTCTTCTCTCTACATCGATTCTTCTCCACCACAGTCTCCAACATCTGCTCTCTGCAACAGTCCTTTTTAACCCCAGTCTTCAACCTCTGCTCTCTGTAAGATCCATCTGAACCCCAGTCTCCAACCTCTGCTCTCTGCAACAGTCCTTCTGCAGCCCAGTCTCCAAACTCTGCTCTCTGTAACATACATTCTACACCTCAGTTTCCAACCTCTGCTCTCTCTAACAGTCCTTCTGCACTCCAGTCTCCAACCTCTACTCTCTGCAAAAGTCCTTTTGCACCCCAGTCTCCAGCCTCTGCTCTCTGCAACGATCTTTCTGGACCCCAATCTCCATCCTCTGCTCTCTGCAACAGTCCTTCTGCACCACAGTCTCCAACCTCTGCTCTCTGTAAGATCCTTCTGCACTTCAGTTTCCAAACTCTGCTCTCTGTAAGATTCTTCTGAAAACCAGTCTCCATACTCTGTTCTCTGTAACATCTCTCTTCAACCCGAGTCTCAAACCTCTGTCATTTGCAATAGTCCTTCTGCTCCCCAGTCTCCGAGATCTGCTCTCTGTAACAGTCCTTCTGTACTGCAGTCTCCAAACTCTGCTCTCCATAACGGTTTTTCTACACTCCAATCTCCAAACTCTGCTTTCTGTATAAGTCTGTTTGAACCCCAGTTTTCAACTTCTGTTCTCTATCGATCCTTCTGCACCTCAGTCTCCAACCTGTGCTCTATGTAAGAGTGGTTCTGCACCCCAGTCTCTAACCTCTGCTCTCGGTAACAGTCCTATACCGCAGTCTCCAACCTCTGCTCTCTGTAACGGTCCTTCTGCACCCCAATTTCCAAACTCTGCTTCCTGTAACAGTTCTTCTGAACCTCAGTCTCCAAACTCTGCTCTCTCTAACAGTCCTTCTGAACACCAGTCTTCGAACTCTGCTTTGTGTATCTGTCCTTCTGCACCTCGGTCTCCAAACTCTGCTCTCTGTAACAGTCCATCTGCACCCCAGTCTCTAAAATCTGCTCTCTGCAACAGTCCTTCTGCACCGAAGTCTCTAAACTCTGCTCTCTGCAACGATCCTTCTTGGCCCCAGTCTCCAACGTCTGTTCTCTGCAACAGTCCTTGTGCAACAAAGTCTCCAACCTCTGCTAGGTTTAAGATCTTTCTGCACTCCAGTTTCAAAACTCTGGTCTTTGTAACATTCCTTCTCCACCACAGTATCCAACCTCTGTCCTCTGCAACAGTCCTTTTGCTCCCCAGTCTCCGAGATCTGCTCTCTGTAACAGTCATTCTGTACTGCAGACTCCAAACTCTCCTCTCTGTAACGGTCCTTCTACACCCCAATTTCCATCCTCTGCGTTCTGAATCAGTCCTTCTGCACCTCAGTTTCCAAACTCTCCACTCTGTAACAGTCCTTCTAATCCCAAGTCTCAAACCTCTGCTCTCAGCAACAGTCCTTTTTCACCTGAGTCTGAAACCTCTGCTGTCTGCAACGAACTTTCTGCACCCCAGTCTCCTAACTCTTCTCTCTGTAACAGTCTTTCTACAGCTCAGTCTCCAACCTCTGCTCTCTGTAACAGTCCTTCTGCATCTCAGACTCAAAAATCTTCTCTCTGTAAGATCCTTGATTAACCCACTCTCCAAACACTGGTCTCTGTAACAGTCCTTCTGCACCTGAGTCTCCTACCTCTGCTGTCTGTAAGACCCTTCTGCAACCCAGTCTCCAAACTCTGATCTCTGTAACAGTCCTTCTTCACAACAGGATCCAACATCTGCTTTCTATAACAGGAATTCTGAAACCCAGTCTCGAACCTCTGCTCTCTGTAACAGGCCTTCTGAACCCCAGTCTCCGAACTCTTCTCTCTTCAATGATTCTTCTCCACCCCAGTCTCCAACCTGTGCTCTCTGCAAGAGTCCTTCTACACCCCAGTCTCTAACCTCTGCTCTCTGTATGATCCTTATGCACTCCAGTCTCAAAACTCTGCTCTCTGTAACAATCCGTCTGCACCCTAGTCTTCAACCAATGCTCTCTTAAACAGTCCTTCTGCACCCCAGTCTCCAAACTGTGTTCTCTGCAAAAGTCCTTCTGCACCCCAGTCTTCAAAATCTTCTCTCTGCAACAATTCTTCACCATCCCACTCTCCAAATTCTGCTCTCGGCAACAGTCCTTCAGCACCCTAGTCTCTAACCTCTGCTTTCTTTAACAGTCCTTTTCCAAACCAGTCTTTGACATCTGCTCTCTGTAAAAGTCCTTATGCACCCCAGTCTCCAACCTCTGCTTTCTGTTTCAGTCCTTCAGCACGACAGTCTCCAACCTCTTCTCTCTGTAACAGTCCGTCTGCACCTTAGTTTCCAACCTCTAATTCTGCAACAGTCCTACTGCACCCCAGTCTCCAAACCCTGCTCTCTGCAACAGTCCTTGTGCACCCTAGTTACCAACATCTGCTCTCTGCAACAGTCCTCCTGCACCCTAGTCTCCACCTCTGCTCTCTTTAACAGTCTTTCTGTTCTGCAGTCTCCAACCTCTGCTCTCTGTTACCGTCTTTCTTCACCACAAACTCCAATCTCTGCTTTCTCTATCAGTTCTTCTGATCTCCAGTCTCCAAAATCTGCCCTCTGTGAGAATCCTACTGCACATTAATCTCCAAACTCTGCTCTCTGTAAGATTTTTCTGCTCCCCAGTTTCCAAACTCTGCTCTCTGTAACATTCCTTCTCCACCCCAGTCCCCAATATCTGCTCTCTGTAAGAATCCTTCTTCACCACAGTCTCCAACATCTGCACTCTTTAATAGTCCTTCTGTACCTCAGTCTTAAAAATCTGCTGTCTGTTACAGTCCTTCTATACCTCAGTTTCCAAACTCTGCTCTCGGTATTGGTCTTTCTGAACCCTAATTTGCAACCTCTGCTCTGTAGCAGTTCTTCTGCACCTCAGTCTCCAAACTCTGCTCTCTGTACCAGTCCTTTTGCACCTCAGTCTCCAACCTCTGCTCTCTGTAACAGTTTTTCTGCACCTCAGTATCCAACCTCTGCTCTCTGTAACAGTCCTTCTGCACCTCAGTATGAAACCTCTGGTCTCTGCAAGATCCTTCTGCACCCCAGTCTCCAACCACTACTCTCTGTAACAGTCCTCCTGCACCTCAGTCTCCAACCTCTGCTCTCTTTAAGATCTTTCTGCAACCAAGTTTTTAAACTCTAAACTCTGTCTCAGTCCTCTGCACAACAGTCTCCAACCTCTGATCACTGTAACAGTATCTCTGAAACCCATTCTCCATCCTCGGCTCACTGTAACAGCCTTCTGCACCGCAGTCTCCAACCTCTTCTCTCTGCAACGATTCTTCTCAACATCAGTCACCAACCTCTCCTCTCTGCAACAGTCCTTTTGCACCACAGTCTCCAACCTCTGCTCTCTGTAAGAAACCATCTGCATCCCAGTCTTCAACATCTGCTCTCTGCAACAGTCCTTCTGAACCACAGTCTCCAAACTCTCCTCTCTGCAACGATTTTTATAGACCCCAGTCTCCAATGTCTGACCTCTGAAACAGTCCTTCTGAACCACAGTCTGCAACCTCTGATCTCTGTAAGATCTTTCTGCACTCCAGTTTCCAAACTATGCTCTCTCTAACATTCCTTCTCCACCCCAGGCTCCAACGTCTGCTTTCTGCAAGTGTCCTGGGGCACCCCAGTCTCCATCATCTGTCCTCTGCAACAGTCTTCTTCTCCCCATTCTCCAATATCTGCTCTCTGTAACAGTCCTTAAGTAACGCTGTCTCCAACCTCTGCTCTCTGTAAAGGTCCTTCTGCACCCCAGTCTCCGACCTCTGCTTTCTGTATCAGTCTTTCTGAACCCCAATCTTCAACCTCTGCTCTCTGTAACAGTCCTTCTACACCTAACTCTCCAACCTGTGCTCTCTTTAACAGTCCTTCTGCACCTCAGTCTGAATCCTCTGCTTTCCAAGATCCTTCTGCAGCTCAGTCTGCAACCTGTGCTCTCTGTAACAGTAATTCTGGACCCCAGTCTCCAATCTCTGCTCTCTGTAACAGTCCTGCTATACTGCAGTCTACAAACTTTGCTCTCTGTAATGGTCCTTCTGCACCCCAATTTCCAAACTTTGATTTCTGTAACAGTTTTTCTGAACCTCAGTTTTGTACTCTGCTCTCTTTTAAAGTCCTTCTACACCACAGCCTCCATCCTCTGCTCTCTGTAACAGTGTATCTGCACCTCAGTCTGAAACCTCTGCTCTCCAAGATCCTTCTGCACCCCAGTCTCTAACCACTGCTCTCTGTAACAGTCCACCTGAACCTCACTCTCCAACCTCTGCTCACTGTGAGAGTCTTCAAACTCTGCTCTCTGTAAAAGTCCTCCGGCAGCACAGTCTCAAACCTCTTCTCTCTGTTACACTCCTTCTGCACCTCAGTCTCAAACTCTGCTCTCTGCAACAGTCCTTCTGCACACCAGTCTCCAAACCTCTGCTCTCTGCAACAGTCCGTCTGCACTCTAGTTACAAACATCTGATCTCTTCAACAGTACTTCTGCACCCCAGTCTATAACTCTGCTCTCTGTGAGAATCCTACTGCACATCAATCTCCAACCTCTGCTCTCTGTAAGATCCTTCTGCACCCCAGTTTCCAAAGTCTGCTCTCTGTATAATTACTTCTGAACCCTAGTCTCCAACCTCTGCTTTCTGCAACAGTCCAGCTGCACCCCAGTCTCCAAACTCTGTCCTCTGCAAAAGTCCTTCTGCTCTCTAATATCGAAACTCTGGTCTCTGGAACAGTCCTTCTGTACCGAAGTCTCATAACTCTGCTCTCCCTAAAGGTCCTTTTGCTCCCCAGTCTCCAACCTCTGCTTTCTTTATCAGTCCTTCTTCACAACAGTCTCCAACCTCTGTTCTCTGCAACAGTACTTTTGCACCTCAGTCTTCAACCTCTGCTCTTTGCAAAAGTCCTTCTGCATTCCATTCTCCAACCTCTGCTCTTTGAAACAGTCCTTCTGAAGAACAGTCTCCAATATCTACTCTCTGCAACAGTCCTTCTGTAACCTATTCTCCAAACTCTGCTCTCTGCAACAGTTCTTCTGCACCTCAGTCTCCACCATATGTTCTCTGTAAGATCCTTCTGAAACCCAGACTCAAAACTCTGCTCTCTGTAACAGTCCTTCTGCAAAACAGTCTCAAAACTCTGCTCTCTATTACAATTCTTCAGCACCTCAGTCTCCAAACTCTGCTCTCTGCAACAGTCCTTCTGCATCTTAGTCTGTAAAATCTGCTCTGTGCAACAATCCTTGCACCTCAATCTCCAAACTCAGCTCTATGTATGATCCTTCTGCAACACAGTCTTTAAAATCTGCTCCCTGTAAAACACTCTGCCATCAGTCTCCAACCTCTGCTCTCTGTAACAGTCCTTCTACATCTCAGTCTGAAACCTCTGCTCTCTGCATGATCCTTCTGACCCCAGTATTCAACCACTGCTCTCTGTAACAGTCCTTCTGCACCTCAGTCTCCAAACTCTACTCTCTGGAAGATCATTCTGCCACCCAGTCTCCTAACTCTGCTCTCTATAACAGTTTTTCTGCACTCCATTCTTCAAACTCTGCTCTCTTTAACAGGCCTTCTGCATCCCAGTCTCAAAACTCTTCTCTCTGCAACGATCATTCTACACCTCTGTCACCAATCTCTGCTCTCTGCACAGTCCTCCTGCACCCTAGTCTCTAACCTCTACTCTCTGTAAGATCCTTCTGCCACCCTAGTTTCCAACCTCTACTCCATGTAACAGTAATTCTGAACACTAGTCTCAAAATCTGCTCTTTGTAACAGTCCTTCTGCACACCAGTCTCCAAACTCTGCTCTCTATAACAGTCCTTCTGAACCTCATCTCCAACCTCTGCTCTCTGCAAAGCTTTTTCTGCACCCCAATCTCCAATCTCTGCTCTCTCTAAGATAATTCTTCACCCCAGTCTCCAAAATCTTCTCTCTGTAACAATCATTCTGCACCACAGTCTCCATACTCTGCTCACTTTAACAGTCCTTCTTCACCTTAGTCTGCAACCTCTGCTCTCTGCAATAGTCCTACTGCACCCCAGCTTCCAACCTCTTCTCTGTGCAATAGTAATTCTGCACCCCAGTCTCCAACATCTGCTCTTTACAACAGTCCTTATCAACCCCAGTCTCCAACCTCTGCTCTTTGCAACAGTCCTTCTGCACCCCAGTCTCCAACCTCTGCTTTCTGTTTCAGTCCTTCCACACCCAAGTCTCCAACCTCTGCTCTCTGTAACAGCCCTTCTGCACCCCAGTCTCCAACCTCTGCTCTCTGCAACAGTCCTTCTGCACCCAGTCTCCGAACACTGCACTCTGCACATTCCTTTCTCCCACCCAGTCTCCAACCTCTGCTCTCTGTAACAGTCCTTCTGCACATGAGTCTCCAAACTCTGTTCTCTGTAAGGGTCCTCTGCACCCCATTCTGCAACCTCTGCTTTCTGTATCAGTCATTCTGCACCACAATCTCCAAACTCTGCTCTCTGTATCTGTACTTCTGCACCTCACTCTGCCACCTCTGCTCTCTGCAAGAGTCCTGCTGCACCCTAGTCTTAAACCTCTGCTTGCTGCAACAGTCCTTCTTCACCCCAGTCTCCAAAATCTGCTCTCTGCAAAAGTCCTTTACCACGCCAGTCTCCAACCATTTATCTCTGTTAACCATTCTTCTGTACTGCAGTCTCCAACTTTTGCTCTCTGTAAAGGTTCTTGTGCACCCCAGTCTCCAAAATCTGATTTCTGTATCAGTCCTTCTGCACTCCCGTCTCTAAATTCTGCTCTCTGCAACAGTCCTACTGTGCCTCAGTTGCCAATCTCTGCTCTCTGCAACAGTGCTTCTGCACCTCAGTGTCCAAATTCTTCTCTCTGTATGATCCTTCTTAAAACCCAGTCTCCAACCTCTGCTATCTGCAATGGTCCATCTGCACCCCTCTCTCTAAACTCTGTTCTCTACAACAGTTATTCTGCACCCCAGTATCCAACCTCTGATCCCTGTAACAGTCCTCCTGTACCACAGTATCCAACCTCTGTTCTCTGTAAGGGTCCTTCTCACCCCAGTCTCTAAAATCTGCTCTCTGAAAGAGACCTTCTGCACCCCAGTCTCCAAGGTCTGCTCTCTGCAACATTTCTTCTTCACCCCAGTCTCAAAACTGTGCTCTTTGTAACTGTCCTCTGCACCCCACTTCCAACCTCTGCTCTGTGTAACAGTCCTTCTGTACTGCAGTCTCCAAACTTTGCTCTCTGTAATGTCCTCTTGCACCTTAGACTCCAAACTTTGCTTTCTGTATCAGTCCTTCTTCACTCAAGTCTCCAAACTCTGCTCTCTGTAACAGTCCTTACGAACCTTAGTCTTTAAATTCTGCTCTCTGCAACAGTCCTTCTGCACCCCAATCTACAACCTCTGCTCTCTGCCAACAGTCCTTCTACACCCAAGTCTCCAACCTCTGCTCTTATACAGTCCTTCTGTACCTCTGTCTCCAAACTCTGCTCTCTGCATTGGTCTTTCTGCACCTCAGTCTCCAACCTCTACTCTCTGTAACAGTCCTTCTGTACCTCAATCTCCAACCTCTGTTGTCTGTAAGATCCTTTTGCAACCCAATCCCCAAACTCTGCTTTTTGTAACAGTCCTACTGCACCCCTTTATCAAATTCTGCAATCTGTAACAAGCGTTCTGCACCCCAGTCCACAATCTTTCCTCTCTGGATTGATCATTCTGCACCCAAGACTCCAACTCTTCTCTTCTGCAACAGTCTTTCCTGCACCCGTCTCGAACATCAGCTGTCTGCAATAGTCCTTCTGCACCTCAGTCTGAATAATTTGCTCTCTGCAAAGATCCTTCTGCACCCCAGTCTCCAAACTCTGTTCTATATAACACTCCTTCTGAACGTCAGTCTCAAAACTCTCCTCTCTGTATGATGCTTCTACTACCCAGTCTCCAAACTCTGCTTCTTGTAACAGTCCTTATGCACCCCAGTCTCCAACCTTTTCTCTCTTTAACAAACCTTCTTCACCTAAGTCTCATAATTCTGCTCTCTGCAACAGTCGTTCTGCAACCCAGTCTCCAACCTCTACTTCGTGCAACGATACTTCTAAACCACAGACTTCAAACTCTTCTCTGTGCAGCAATCATTCTGCACCCCAGTCTCCAACATCTGATTTATGTATCAGTCTTGCACCCCAGTCTCCAAAATCTGCTCTCTGCATTTGTCCTTCTGCACCTTAGTCTGAAAACTCTGCTCTCTTCCACGATCCTTCTGCACCCCAGTCTTCAAACTCTGTTCTCTGCAACAGTCTTTCTGCATCTCAGTCTTCAACCTCTGCTCTCTGTAACAATTCTTCTGCACCTAAGTCTCCAAATTCTGCTTTCTGCAACAGTCCTTCTGAAACCCAGTCTCCAACCTCTGCTGTCTGCAACAATCATTCTGCACCCCAGGCTCCAACATCTGATTTCTGTATCAGTCTTGCACCCCAGTCTCCAAAATCTGCTCTCTGTAACAGTCCTTCTGCACCTCAGTCTCCAAACTCTGCTCTCTGCAACAATCCTTCTAAACCACAGACTCCAACCTCTTCTCTCTGCAACGATCCTTCTGCACCCAAGTCTCCAAACTCTGCTCTCTGCAACAGTGCTTCTGTAACCCAGTCCCCAAACTCAGCTCTCTGAAAGATCCTTCTGCACCCAAGTCTCCAAACTCTACTCTCTGTAACAGTCCTTCTGAACCCCAGTCTCCAACCTATGCTCTCTATAACACTCCTTCTGCACGTCATTCTCCAACCTCTGCTCTCTGAAAGATCCTTATACTACCCAGTCTCCAAACTCTGCTTCCTGTAACAGTCCTTATGCAACCCAGTCTCCAACCTTTTCTCTCTTTAACAGGCCTTCTGTATCCAAATCTCCAACATCTGCTCTGTGCAGCGGTCCTTCTGTACCCCAGTTTCCAAACTCTGTACTTTGCAACAGTCCTTCTGCATCCTAGTCTCCAAACTCTTCTCGCTGTAGCAGCCGTTCTGCACCTCAGTCGCCAAACTCTGTTCTCTGCAACAGTCTTTCTGCACCCCAGTCTCTAACCTGTGCTCTCTGTAACAGTTCTTCTGCACCGCAATCCCCAACCTCTGCTCTCTGTAATGGTCCATCTGCACCCCAGTCTCCAAACTCTGCTTTCTGTATCAGTCCTTCTGCACCTCAGGTTCTAACCTCTGCTCTCTGTAACAGTCCTTCTGCACCTCAGTCTTCAATTTCTGCTCTCTGCAATAGTCCCTCTGCACCTCAGTATCCAACGTTTACTCTCTGTAACAGTCCTTCTGCATCTAAGTCTCCAACCTCTACTCTGTGTAAGATACTTTTTCAAACCAATCTCCAAAATCTGCTCTCTGTAACAGTCCTTCTGCACCCCTTCTCAAAACTCTGCTCTCTGTAACAGGCGTTCTGCACCCCAGTCTCCATCATCTCCTCTCTGAAAGAGTCCTTCTGTACACAAGTCTCTAACCTCTGCTCTATGCAACAGCCCTTCTGCACCCCAGTCTCCAACATCTGCTCTCTGCATTTGTCCTTCTGCACCTCAGTCTGAAAACTCTGCTCTCTTCCACGATCTTTCTGCACCCCAGTCGTAAACCTCTGTTCTCTGAAACAGTCCTTCTGCATCCCAGTCTCCAACCTCTGCTCTCTGTAAAAGTCCTTCTGCACCTAAGGCTCCAAATTCTGCTCTCTGCAACAGTCCTTCTGAAACCCACTCTCAAACCTCTGCTGTCTGCAACAATCATTCTGCACCCCAGGCTCCAAAATCTGATTTCTGTATCAGTCTTGCACCCCAGACCTCGAAATCTGCTCTCTGTAACAGTCCTTCTTCACCTCAGTATCCAACTTCTGCTCTCTGCAACAATCCTTCTGAACCACAGACGCCAACCTCTTCTCTCTGCAATGATCCTTCTGCACCCAAGTCTCCGTGCTCTGCTCTCTGCAACAGTGCTTCTGTACCCCAGTCCCCAACCTCAGCTCTCTGAAAGATCCTTCTGCACCCAAATCTCCAAACTCTACTCTCTGTAACAATCCTTCTGCACATCAGTCTCCAACCTCTGCTCTCAGCAACGGTCCTAATGCACCCCAGTTTCCAACTTCTGTTTTCTGCAAAGGCCCTTCTGTACCACAGTCTTCAAAATCTGCTCTCTGTAACAGTCCTTCTGTACTGCAGTCTCGTACCTCTGCTCTCTGTAACAGTCCTTTTTGACCCCAGTCTCCCATCTGTGCTTTCGGTACCAGTTCTTCTGCACCCCAGTCTCCAAGCTCTGGTCTCTGTAACTTTCCTTCTGCACCTAAGTCTCCAACCTCTGCTCTCTGTATCAGTCCATCTGCACCCCAGTCTCCAAACTCTGCTCTCTGAAACAGTCCTTCTGCACCTCAGACTCCAACCTCTTCTCTCTGCAACAGTCCTTTTGCACCCCAGTCTCCAACCTCTGCTCTCTTGAACAGTCCTTCTATACCCCAGTCTTTATAATCTGTTCTCTTCAACGATCCTTCTGCACCCCAGTCTACAACGTCTATTCTGCAACAGTCTTTCTGCAACCCAGTCTCCAAATTCTGCTCTCTGTCAGATCATTCTGTACCCCAGTCTCCAACCTCTGCTGTCTGCAATGGTCCCTCTGCACCCCAGTCTCCAACCTTGTTTTCAAAAATACTTCTTTTGAACAGCAGTCTTCAACCTCTGTTCTCTGTAAGGGTCCTTCTTCACCCCAGTCTCCAACCTCTGCTTTCTGTATCAGTCCTTCTGCACCACAGTATCCAAACTCTTCTCTCTGTAACAGTCTTTCTGAACCTCACTCTGAAATCTCTGCTCTCTGCAACAGTTCTTCTGCACCCCAGTCTCCAACCTCTGCTCTTTGTAACAGTCCTTCGGTACTTCAGTCTTTAACCACTGCTTTCTGCAATGGTCCCTCTGCACCCAAGTCTCCAACCTTGTTCTCAACAACAGTTCTTCTGTACCGCAGTCTTCAACCTCTGTTCTCTGTAAGGGTCCTTCTCCAACCCAGTCTCTAACCTCTGCTCTCTGTAAAGGTCCTTCTGCACCTGAGTCTCCAAACTCTGCGTTGTGTATCATTCATTCTGCACCCCAGTCTCCAACCTCTGCTCTCTGTAACAGTACTTATATACCTCAGACTCCAACCTCTGTTCTCTGCAAAAGTCCTACTGAGCCCCAATCTCCAACCTCTGCACTCTGCAACAGTCCTTATGCACCTCTGTGTCCAAACTCTGCTCTCTGTAATATCCTTCTGAAATCCAGTCTCCAACCTCTGCTTTCTGCAATGGTCCTTCTGCACCCCAGTCTTCAAATTCTGATTGCTATAATAGTTATTCTTCACCCTAGTCTAAAACCTATGCTCTCTGTAACAGTCCTTCTGTTCTGCAGTCTCCAAACTCTGTTCTTAGAAAGGGTTCTTCTGCACCATATTCTCCAACCTCTGTTTTCTGTATCAGTCCTTTTGCACCACATTCCCGAAACTCTGCTGTCTGTATCAGGCTTTCTGCACCTCAGTCTGCAACCTCTGCCCTCTGCAATAGTCAATATGCACCCAAGTCTCTAATTTCTTTGCTCTGCAACATTTCTTCTGCACCTCAGTCTCCAACATCTGCTGTCTGAAACAGTCCTTTTCCAACCCAGTCTCCAAATTCTGCTCTCTGCAACAGTCCTTCTACACACCAGTCTTCAACCTCTGCTTTCTGTATCAGTCCTTCTGCAACAGTGTCTCCAAACTCTGCTCTATGTAACACTCCTTCTGCATCTTACTCTGCAACTTCTGCTTTCTGTAACAATCCCTCTGCACCCTAGTCTTCAACCTCTGCTCTCTGTAACAGTTCTTTTGTACTGCAGTCTCCAACCTCTGCTCTCTGTAACAGTCATTCAACACCAGAGTCTCCAAACTCTGCGTTATGTGTCAGTAATTTTGCACACCAGTCTCCAACCTCTGCTCTCTGTAAAAGTCTTTCTGCACCTCAGAATCCAACCTCTGTTCTCTGCAAAAATACTTCTGCGCCCCAATTTTCAACCTCTGCTCCCTGCAACCATCCTTCTGCAACTCAGTGTCAAAACTCTGCTCTCTGTAGGATCCTTCTGAAACCCAGTCTCCAAACTCTGCTTACTGAAATGGTCCTTCTGCACCTCAGACTCCAACCTCTGTTCTCTGCAGTAGTCCTTCTACACTCCTGTCTCCATACTCTGCTCATTCCAACGATCCTTCTGCACCCCAGTCTACAACCTCTGCTCTCTGCAACGATTCTTCTGCACTCTAGTCTCAAACCTCTGCTCCCTGCAACAGTCCTTCTGAAACCCAGTCTCCAAAATCTACTCTCTGCAACAATTCTTCTGTACCTCAGTCTGAAAAATCTGCTCTCTGCAATAATCCTTCTGCACTCTAGTCTCCAACCTCTGCTCTCTTTTACAGTCCTTCAGTACCTCAATCTCCAAACTCTGCCCTATGCAACAGTCCTTCTGCACCCAAGTCTCTAACATTGGCTCTCTAAAACAGTCCTTCTACACCCCAGTCTCAAAACTCTGCTCTCTGGAAAAGTCCTTCTAGACCCCAGTCTCCATATTCTGCTCGCCACAATGATCCTTCAGCACCCCAGTCTCCAATCTCTGGTCTCTAAATCAGTTATTTTGCACCCCAGTAACCAATCTCTGCTCTCTGTAACCGTCCTTCTCTACCGCAGTCTCCAACTGCTGTTCTCTGTAAGGGTCCTTATGCACTTAGTATCCAAACTCTGCTTCCTGTATCTGTCCTTTTGCACCACAGTCTCAAAACTCTTCCCTCTGTAACAGTCCTTCTGCAAGTCAGTCTGCAACCTCTGCTCTCTGCAACAGTCCTTTTGCACCCCAGTCTCCAAACTCTGCTCTCTATAATAGTCCTTCTGTACTGCATTCTCCAACATCTGGTCTCTGTAAGGGTACTTCTACACCCGAGTCTCCAACCTCTTCTTTCTGTATCAGTCCTTCTGCACCCCAGTCTTTAAATTGTGCTCTGTGTAACTGTCCCTCTGCACCTTAGTCTCCAACATTTGCTCTCTGCTACAGTCCTTCTAGACCCCAGTCTTCAACCTCTTCTCTCTCTAACAAGCCTTCTGCACTGCTGTCTACAACCTCTGCTCTCTGCAATGGTCCTTCTGTACCTGAGTCTCCAACCGCTACTCTCTGTTACAGTGCTTCTACACCTCAGTCTCCAACCTCTTCTCTATGTAAGATCCTTCTGCAACCCAGTCTCCACATTCTGCTCTCTTTAAAAGACTTTCTGCACCCCAGTTTCAAAACTCTGCTCTCTGTATCAGTCCTTCTGCACCCCAGTCTCCAACCTCTGCTCTCTGCAACGATCCCTCTGCACCCCAGTCTCCAGCCGCTGCTAGCTGCAACAGTCCTTGTGCACCCCAATCTTCAACATCTGCTCTCTGCAACAGTTCTTCTGTACCTCAGTCTGAAAACTCTGCTCTCTGCAATAATCCTTCTGCACCCGAGTCTCTACCCTCTGCTCTTTGTAACAGTTCTTCTCTACCTCAGTCTCCAACTTCTGATCTGTATCAGTTATGCACCCCTGTCTCCCAAATCTGCTCTCTGTAACAGTCCTTCTTCACCTAAGTCTTAAAACTCTTCTCTGTGTAACAGTCCTTCTGCACCCCAGTGTCCAACCTCTGCTCTCTGCAATGATCCTTCTGCATCCCAGTCTTCAGCAGCTGCTCTCTGCAACAGTCCTTCTGCACCCAAGTCTCCAACATCTGATCTCTGCAACAGTCCTTCTGCACCTCAGTCCGAAAACTCTGCTGTCTCCAACGATCATTCTGCACCCCAGTCTCCAAACTCTGCTCTTTGTAACATTCTTTCTGCACCTCAGTCTCCAAATTCTTCTCTATGTAAGATCCTTCTGCAACCCAGTATCCAAACTCTGCTCTCTCTAACAGCCCTTCTGCACCCCAGTCTTCAACCTCTGCTCTCTGTAACAGGCCTTCTGCACCCCAGTCTCGAAACTCTGCTCTCTGTATCATTCCTTCTGCACACCAGTCGCAAACCTCTACTCTTTGTAACAGTCCTTCTACATCTCAGTCTCCTACATCTGCTCTCTTCAACAGTCCTTCAGCACACCAGATTCCAACTTCTTGTTTCTGCAACAGCCCTTCTACACCCCATTCTCCAACCTCTGGTATCTGAAACAGTCCTTCTTCACCCCAGTCTCAAAAATCTGCTCTCCGTAACAATATTTCTGTGCCTCAGTCTCCAACATCTACTCTCTGTAACAGTCTCTCTGCACCTCACTTTCCATCAACTGCTTGCTGTAAGTACCTTCTGCAACCCAGACTCCAAACTCTGCCCTCTGTAACAGTCCTTCTGAACGCCTACTCCCAAATTTTCTCTCCGTAACAGGCCTTCTGCAACCCAGTCTCTAAAGTCTGTTCGCAATAACAATCCTTCTGCACCCCAGTCTCCAACATCTGCTCTCTGTAACAGTCCTGCTGCACCTCGGTCTACAATCTCTGCTCTCTGTAAGATAATTCTGCAACCTTGTCTAAAAACTCTGCTCTCTGTAACAGTCCTTCTGCACCTCATTCTCCAAACTCTGTTCTTTGCAACAATCCTTCTGCACCCCAGTCGCCAGCCTCTACTCTCTGTAACAGTCCTTCTGTACCGCAGTCTTCAAACTCTTCTCTCTGTAACGGTCCTTCTGCACCCCAGTCTCCAACCTCTGCTTTCTGTATCAGACCTTCTGCACCCCAGTCTACAACCTCTGCTGTCTGCAAAATTCCATCTGCAACCCAGTCTGCAAGGTGTGCTGTGTGTAACAGTAATTCTGCAGCCAAGTCTCCACCTCTGCTCTCTGAAATGATCTTTCTGTGCCTCAGTCTTAAAACTCTTCTCTCTGCAACAGTCCTTCTGCACCCCAGTCCCCAAACTCTGTTCTGTGTAACAGTCCTTCTCCACCTCAGTCTTCAACCTATGCTCTCTGCAAGAGTCCTTCTGCACCCAAGTCTCCAACATATGCTCTCTTTTGCACTTCAGTCTCCAAAATCTGCTCTCTGCAACAGTCCTTCTGAACCCCAGTGTCCAAAATCTTCTCTCTCCAACGATCCTTCTGCACCCCAGTCTCCAACCTCTGCTCTCTGAAAGATTCTTCTGACCCCAGTTTCCAAACTCTGCTCTCTGTAATATTTCTTCTCCACGCCAGTCTCAAACCTCTGCTTTCTGCAACGGGATTCTGCAACCCATTCTTCAACTTCTACTCTCTGGAACAGTACTTCTGAAAAACAGTATCCAACATCTGCTTTCTGAAAAAGTCCTTTTGTACCCTAGTCTCAAACCTCTGCTCTCTGCAACAGTCCTTCTGTACTGCAGTCTCCAACTTCTGCTTGCTGCTACGAAACTTGTGCACCCCAGTCTCCAACATCAGCTCTCTGCATAAGTCCTTCTGCACCTCAGTCTGAAAATTTTGCTTTCTGCAACAATCCTTCTGCACCCCAGACTTCAACATTTGCTCTCTGTAACATTCCTAATGCACCTCAGTCTCCAAACTCTGCTCTATGTAAGATCCTTGTGCAACACAGTCTCCAAATTTGCTCACTGTAACAGTCCTTCTGCACCTCAGTCTCCAACCTCTGCTCTCTATAACAGTCAATCTACACCTCAGTCTGAAACCTCTTCTCTCTTCACGATCTATCTGAACCCCGGTCTCCAACCACTGCTCTCTGTAACAGTCCTTCTCCACCTCAGTCTCCAAACTCTGCTCTCTGTAAGATCCTTCTGCCACCCAGTCTCCTAACTTTGCTTTCTATAACAGTCCTTCTGCACCCCAGTCTTCAACCTCTTCTCTATTTAACAGGCCTTCTGCACCCCAGTCTCCAAACTCTGCTCTCTGTAACAGGCCTTATGCACCCCAGTCTCCAAACTCTTCTCTCTGCAACAATCATTCTACATCTCAGTCTCTAACATCTGCTCTTGGTAAGATCCTTCTGCAACCCAGTCTCCAAACTCTGCCCTCTCTAACAGTTCTTCTGCACCGCTTCTCCCAACTCTCCTCTCCGTAACAGGCCTTCTGCACCCCAGTCTCAAAAGTCTGTTCTTTATAACAAGACCTCTGCACCCCAGTCTCAAACCACTGCTCTATGCAACAGTCCTTCTGCGCCCTAGTCTCTAACCTATGGACTCTGCAACAGTGCTTCTGCACCTCAGTCTTAAAACGCTGTTCTCTGTTACGATCCTTTTGCACCTAAGTCTCCAACCTCTCCTCTCTGAAACGATCCTTCTGCACCCCAGTCTCCAACGTCTCCTCTCCTCAACAGTCTTTCTGCAGATCAGTCTCCAAATTCTGCTCTTGGCAACAGTCCTTCTTCACCCAAGTCTCCAGCCTCTGCTCTCTGCAACACTCCTTCTACACCCCAGTCTTTAAACTCTGCTCTGTGTAACAGTCCTTTCTGCACCCCAGTCTCTAACCTCTGCTCTCTGTAACAATCCTTCTGCACCCCAGTCTCCCAGCTCTGTTCTCTGTAACAGTCCTTCTGCACCGTATTCTCAAACCTCTGCTCTCTGTTACAGTCTTTCTATACCGCAGTCTCCAACCTCTGCTCTCTGTAACGGTCCCTCTGTACCCCATTTTCCAACCTCTGCTTTCTGTAACAGTCTTTCTGCACTTCAGTCACCAAACTCTGCTCTCTGTAACAGTCCTGCTTCAACTCAGTCTCTAACCTTTTCTCTCTATTACATTCCTTCTGCACCTCAGTCTGAAACCTCTGCTCTCTGCACGATCCTTCTGCACCCCAGTCTCTAATCACTGCTCTCTGTAACATTCGTCCTTCACCACAGTCACCAACCACTGCTCTCTTTAAGATCCTTCAACCCAGCCTCAAAACTCTGATCTTTATAACAGTCTTTTGGCAACCCAGTCTCCAACCTCTGCTCTCTGTATTAGGCCTTATGCACCCCAGTCTCCAAACTCTGCTCTCTGAAACAATCCTTCTGCACGCCAGTCTGCAACCTCTGCTCTCTGTATTGGTCCTTATGCACCCCAGTCTCACAACTCTGCTTTCTGTATCATAATTCTTCACCCCAGTTTCCAACGTCTGCTCTGTGTTACAATCCTTCTGCATCTCAGTCTCCAACCTCTGCTCTCTGAAACAGTCCTTCTGCACCCCAGTCTCCAACCTCTTCTTTCTGCAACCTTCTTCTGCACCCCAGTCTCCAACCTGTGCTCTCTGTAACAGTCCTTCTGCACCGCAGTCAACCACCTCTTCGCTCTGTAATGATCCTTCTGCAGCCCAGTCTCCACCTCTGCTCTCTTCATCGATTCTTCTGCAACTCATTCTCCATCTTCTGCTCTCTTCAACGATCCTTCTGCACCCCAGACTCACCTCTGCTCTCTGTAACTGTTGTTCTGAACCTCAGTCTCTAACCTCTGCTCTCTGCAACCGTCCTTCTGAACCCCAGTCTCCAACCTCTGCTCTCTGTAACGGTTCTTCTGCACCCCAGTCTCAACCTCTGCTTTCTTTGTCAGTAATTCTGCACCCCAGTCTCCAAACTTTGCTCTCTGTAACATTCTTTCTACACCTTAGTCTCCAACCTCTGCTCTCTGCGACAGTTCTTCTGCACCCAAGTCTCCAAACTCTGCTCTCTTTAGAAGTCCATCTGAACCCCAGTCTCCAACCTCTGCTCTCAGTAACAGTCCTTCTGTACCGCAGTCTCCAAACTCTTCTCTCTGCAACGATCCTTCTTCAAAGCAGTGTCAAACCTCTGCTCCTTGCAACAGTTCGTCTGCACCCCAGTCTCAAACCTCTGCTCTTTTTGAGATCCTTCTGCACCAGAGTCTCCAACCTCTGCTCTCTTCAACAGTCCATTTGCACCCCAGTCTTCAACCTCTGCTCTCTGTAAGATCCATCTAAACCCTAGTATCCAACCTCTGCTCTCTGTAACAGTCCTTCTGCACCCCAGTCTCCAAACTCTGCTCTTTGTAACAGTCCTTCTGCACCCCAGTCTCCAACATATGCTCTCTGCAACAGTCCATCTGCACTCCAGTTTCCAATATCTGCTCTCTGCAACAGTTCTTCTCTACCTCAGTCTGAAAACTCTGCTCTCTGCAACGACTGTTCTGCATTCCAGTCTCCTACCTCTGCTCTCTGTAACAGTCTTTCTTCACCTCAGTCTCCAAACTTTGCTCTCTGTAAGATCCTTCTGCAACCCAGTCTTTAAACTCTGCACTCTGTAACAGTCCTTCTTGACAACAGTCTCCAACCACTGCTCTCTGTATCAGGACTTCTGCCACCCTGTCTCCAAATTCTGCTCTCTGTAACAGTTCTTCTGAACCCCAGTCTCCTACCTCTGCTCTCTGTAACAGTTCTTCTGCACCCCAGTCTCCAAACTCTGCTCTCTGTGACAGTCCGTCTGCACCTCAGTCTCCAACCTCTGCTCTGTGTAACAGTCCTTCTGCACCCCAGTCTCTTAAATCTGCTCTCTGCCACAGTCCTGCTGCACCCCAGTCTTCAACATATGCTCTCTGAAACAGTCCTTCTGCACCCCAGTCTCAAAACACTGCTCTCTACAACGATCCTTCTGGACCCCACTCTTCAACGTCTGCTCTCTGCAACAGTCCTTCTGCAACACAGTCTCCAAACTCTTCTCTTTGTAAGATCCTTCTGCACTACAGTTTCCAAACTCTGTTCTCTTGAACATTCCCTCTCTACCCGAGTCTCCAACCTCTGCACTCTGCAACAGTCCTTCTTCTCCCCAGTCTCCAAGATCTGCTCTCTGTAACAGTCCTTCTGTACCGCAGTCTCCAAACTCTGCTCTTTGTTATGGTCCTTCTACACCCCAGTCTCCAACCTCTGCTTTCTGTAACAGTCTGTCTGAACCATAGTCTCCAACCCCTGTTCTCTGTATCTATCCTTCTGCACCTCAGTCTCCAAACTGTGCTCTATGTAAGAGTCCTTCTGCACCCCAGTCTCCAACCTCTGCTATCGGTAACAGTCCTATACCGCAGTCTCCAAACTCTGCTCTCTGTAAAGGTCCTTCTGCACCTCAATTTCCAAACTCTTCTTCCTGTAACAGTCCTTCTGAACCTGAGTCTCCAAACTCTGATCTCTGTAACAGTCCTTCTACACCTCAGTCTTCAACCACTGCTCTCTGTAACAGTCCTTCTGCACCTCAGTCGCCAACCTCTGCTCTCTGTAAGATCCTTCAGCAACCCAATTTCCAAACTCTGCTCTCTATAACAGTCCTTCTGCACCCGAGTTTCCAACATCTCCTCTCTGTAATAGGCCTTCTGCACGCCAGTCTCCAAACTCTGCTCTCTGTAGGAGACCTTCTGCACCCCAGTCTCCAACCTCTGCTCTGAGCAATGATCCTACTGCACCCCAGTCACCAACCTCTCATCTTTGCAACAGTCCTTCTGCACCTCAGTCTCAAACTTCTGCTCTCTGTAAGATCCTTCTGCACCCCTGTCTCCAAGTCTCCTCCTTGCAACAATCCATCTGCACCAGAGTCACAAACCTCTGCTCTATGTAACAGGACTTCTGCACCTCAGTACACAACCTCTGCTCTATTTAACAGTCTTTCTGTACCCCAGTCTCCAAACACTGCTCTCTGCAAAAGTCCTTCTGTACTGCAGTCTCCAACCTCTGCTCTCTGTAACGGTCTTTCTGCACCCCAGACTCCAAACACTTCTTTCTGTATCAGTCCTTCTGAACTCCAGTATCCAAATTCTGCTCTTTCTAAGAGTCCTTCTGCACCTCAGTCTCTAATCTCTGCTCTCTGAAACGTACTTCTGCACTCCAGTCTCCAACCTCTGCTCTCTGCAACAATCCTTCTGCACCCCAGTCTCCACCCTCTGCTCTCTGCAACAGTGTTTCTGAACCCTAGTCTCCAACCTCTGCTCTCTGCAACGACACTCTGCACCCTAGTCTCCAAACTCTACTCTCTGCAACAGTCCTTCTGCACCACAGTTTCCAACCGCTGCTCTCTGTAAGATCTTTCTGCACTCCAGTTTACAAAATCTGCTCTCTCTAACATTCCTTCTCCATCGTAGTCTCTAACCTCTGCTTTCTGCGAGGGTCCTGCGGCACCCCAGTCTCCAACCTAAGTCCTCTGTAACAGTCCATCTGAACCCCAGTATCCAACCTCTGCTCTCTGTAACAGTCCTTCTGTACCGCAGTCTCCAAACTCTGCTCTCTGTAATAGGCCTTCTGCATCCTAGTCTCCAAACTCTTCTCTCTGCAACGATTCTTCTCTCTGCAACGATCCTTCTGCACAGCAGTGTCAAACCTCTGCTCCTTGCAACAGTTCGTCTGCACCCTAGTCTCAAAACTCTGCTCTTTGTAAGATCCTTCTGCACCACAGTCTCCAACCTCTGCTCTCTGCAACAGTCCATTTGCACCCCAGTCTTCAACCTCTGCTCTCTGTAAGATCCATCTAAACCCTAGTATTCAACCTCTGCTCTGTAACAGTCCTTCTGCACCCCAGTCTCCAAACTCTGCTCTTTGTTACAGTCCTTCTGCACCTCAGTCTCCAACCTCTGCTCTCTGCAACAGTCCATCTGCACTCCAGTCTCCAACCTCTGCTCTCTGCAAAAGTCCTTTTGCACCACAGTCTCCAACCTGTGCGCTCTGTAACAGTTTTTCTATACCGCAGTCTCCAAACTCTGTTGTCTGTAACGGTTCTTATGCACCCCAAATTCCAACCTCTAGTTTCTGTAACAGTCTTTCTGCACCTCAGTCTCCAAACTCTGCTCACTGTAGCAGGCTTTCTGCACCCCAGTCTTCAAAATCTGCTCTCTCGAAGGATCCTTCTGCACCCCAGTCTCCATCCTCTGCTCTCTGCAATGATCCTACTGTACTGCAGTCTTTAAACTCTGATCTCATGCAACAGTCCTTCTGCACCACAGTCTCCAACCTCTGGTCTCTGTAACAGTCCTTCTGCACCCCAGTCTCCAGACTCTGCTCTCTGTAAGAGTCTTTCTGCACATTAGACTCCAACCTCTGCTCTCTGCAACAGTCCTTCTGCACTCCAGTCTCCAACCTCTCCTCTCTGCAACAGTCCTTCTGCACCCCAGTTTCAAACCTCTGCTCTCTGAAACAGTCCTTCTGAAGCCCTATCTTCAATCTCTCCTCTCTGCACCGATTCTTCTGGACCCCAGTCTCCAACCTCTGCTCTCTGTAAAAATCCTTTTGCATCACAGTCTCCAAACTCTGCTCTCTGTAAGATCTTTCCGCACTCCAGTTTCAAAACTCTGCTTTCTGTAAGATTCCTTCTCCACCCCCATTCTTTAAACTCTGCCTTCTGCACGTGTCCTGCGGCACCCCAGTCTCCAACCTCTGTCCTCTGCAACAGTCATTGTGTTCCCCAGTCTCCAACATCTGCTCTTTGTAACGGTCTTTCAGGACCCCAAACTCTGCTTTCTGTATCAGAACTTTTGAACCTCAGTCTCAAACCTCTGCTCTCTGTATCTGTCCTTCTGCACTTCAGTCAGCAACCTGTGCTCTCCGTAACATTCCTTCTGCACCGCAGTCTCCAAACTCTGCTAACTGTAACAGTTTTTCTATACTGCAGTCTCCATCCTCTGGTCTCTGTAACAGCCCAACTGCACCCCAATTTCCAACGTCTGCTTTCTCTAACAGTCCTTCTGCACCTCGGTCTCCAAACTCTGCTCTCTGTAACAGTGCTTCTACACCTCAGTCTCCAACATCTGTTCTCTGTAACAGTCCTACTGAACCTCAGTCTGACACCTCTGCTCTCTTCACGATCCTTCTGCACCCCAGTCTACAAACACTGCTCTCTGTACCAGTCCTCCTGCACCTCAATCTCCAACCTCTGCTCTATGTAAGAACCTTCAGTAACCCAGTCTCCAAAGTCTGCTCTCTATAACTGTCCTTCTGCACCCCAGTCTCTCACCTCTCCTCTCTGTAACTGGCCTTCTGCACGCCAGTCTCCAAACTCTTCTCTCTGTAGCAGGCCTTCTGCACCCCAGTCTTCAAAATCTGCTCTCTGCTAGGATCCTTTTGCACCCCAGTCTCCAACCTCTGCTCTCTGCAATGATCCTACTGCACCGCAGTCTTTAACCTCTGATCTCTGCAACAGTCCTTCTGCACGACAGTCTCCAACCTCTGGTCTCTGTACCAGTCTTTCTGCACCCCAGTATCCAAACTCTGATCTCTGTAAGAGTCTTTCTGCACATCAAACTCTAACCTCTGCTCTCTGCAACAGTCCTTCTGCACTCCAGTCTCCAAACTCTACTCTCTGCAACAGTCCTTCTGCACCCCAGTTTCAAACCTCTGCTCTCTGAAACAGTCCTTCTGCACCCCAGTCTCCAAACTCTCCTCTCTGCACCGATCCTTCTGGACCCCAGTCTCCAACCTCTGCTCTCTGTAACAATCCTTCTGCACCACAGTCTCCAAACTCTGCTCTCTGTAAGATCCTTCTGCACTCCAGTTTCAAAACTCTGCTCTCTGTAAGATTCCTTCTCCACCCCATTCTTTAATCTCTGCCTTCTGCACGTGTCCTGTGGCACCCAAGTCTCCAACCTCTGTCCTCTGCAATAGTCATTGTGCTCCCCAGTCTCCTACCTCTGATCTCCGTAATGGTCTTTAAGCACCCCAGTCTCCAAACTCTGCTTTCTGTATCAGTCCTTTTGAACCTCAGTCTCAACCCTCTGTTCTCTGTATTTATCCTTCTGCACTTCAGTCTCCAACCTGTGCTCTCTGTAACATTCCTTCTGCACCCCAGTCTCCAAACTCTGCTCTCTGTAACAGTTTTTCTATACCGCAGTTTCCAACTTCTGGTCTCTGTAACGGTCCATCTGCACACCAATTTCAAACCTCTGCTTTCTGTAACAGTCCTTCTGCACCTCAGTCTCTAAACTCTGCTCTCTGTAACAGTCCACCTGCACCTCAGTCTACAACCTCTTCTCTCTGTGAGAACCTTCAGCAACCCAGTCTCCATACTCTGCTCTCTATAACTGTCCTTCTGCACCCCAGTCTTCCACATCTCTTCTCTGTAACAGGCCTTCTGCACGCCAGTCTCCAAAGTCTTCTCTCTGTAGCAGGCCTTCTGCACCCCAGTCTCAAAAATCTGCTCTCTGCAAAGATCCTTCTGCACCCCAGTCTTCAACCTCGGCTCTCTGCAATGATTCTACTACACCCCAGTATCCAACATCTGGTCTCTGCAACAGTCCTTTTGAACCCCAGTCTCCAAACTCTGCTCTCTGTAAGATCCATCTGAACCCTAGTCTCCAAACTCTAGTGTCTGTAACAGTCCTTCTGAACCCAAGTCTCCAAACTCTGCTCTATCTAACAGTCCTTCTGCACCTCAGTCTTCAAACTCTACTCTGTGTAAAAGTCCTCCTGCACCCCAGTTTCTAAAATTTGCCCACTTGAACTATCCTTCTGGAACAAAGCCTCCAATGTCTGCTCTTTGCAACAGTCCTTCTGAACCACAGTCTCCAACCTCTGCTCTCTGTAAGATCTTTCTGCACTCCAGTTTCCCAACTCTGCTCTCTGTAATATTTCGTCTCCACCCCAGTCTCCAACCTCTGTCCTCTGCAACAGTTTTTCTGCTCCCCAGACTCCGAGATCTGCTCTCTGTAACAGTCCTTCTCTACCGCAGTCTCCACCCTATGCTCTTTGTAATGATCCTCCTACACCCCAGTCTCCATCTGTGCTTTCTGTATCAGTCTGCCCGAACCCCAGTCTCCAAACTCTGTTCTCTGTATCTATCCTTTTGCACCTCAGTCTCCAACCTGGGCTCTATGTAGGAGTTCTTCTGAAGCCCAATCTCCAACCTCTGCTCCCAGTAACAGAGCTATACCGCAGTCTCCACTCTCTGTAATGGTCCTTCTGCAGCCCAATTTCGAACCTCTGCTTTCTGTAACAGTCCTACTGCACCTGAGTTTCCAAATTCTCTTCTCTGTAACAGTCCTTCTACACCTCAGTCTCAAACCTCTGCTCTCTGTAACAGTCCACCTGAACCTCAGTCTCCAACTTCTGCTCTCTGTAAGATCCTTCAGGAACCCAGTCACCAAACACTGCTCCATATAACAGTCCTTCTGCACCTGAGTCTCCAAATTCTTCTCTCTGTAACAGTCCTTCTACACCTCAGTCTCCAACCTCTGCTCTCTGTAACAGTCCACCTGCACCTCAGTCTCAAACCTCTATCTCTGCACGATCCTTCTGCACCCCAGTCTTCAAACACTGCTCTCTGTAACAGTCCATGTGCACCTCAGTCTCCAACCTCTTCTCTCTGTAACAGGCCTTCTGGAAGCCAGTCTCCAAACTCTTCTCTCAGGAGCAGGCCTTCTGCAAACCAGTCTCCAAAATCTGCTCTCTGCAACGATCCTTCTGAAACTCAGTTTCCAACATCAGCTCTCTGCAATGATCCCACTGCACCCCACTCTCCAACCTGTGATCTCTGCAACAGTCCTTCTGAACCTCAGTCTCCAAATTCTGCTCTCTGTAAGATGCTTCTGCACTGCTGTATCAAAACTCTGCTCTCTGTAACAGTCCTTCTGCACCTCAGTCTCCTACCTCTGCTCTCTCTAACAGTCCTTCTGCACCTCAGTCTCAAACTCTGCTCTCTGTAAGATCCTTTTGCAACCAAGTCTTTAAACTCTGCACTCTGTAATACTCCTTCTGCACAAAAGTCTTCAACCTCTTCTCTCTGCAATGATTTTTCTCCACCCCAGTCTCCAACATCTGAACTCTGCAACAGTCCTGCCGCACATCAGTCTCCAAACTCTGCTCTCAGTAACAGTCCTTCTTCACCCCAGTCTCCAAACTCTGCTCTCTACAACTATCCTTCTGGACCCCAGTCTCCAATGTCTTCTCTCTGCAACAGTTCTTATGCACCACAGTCTCCAACCTCTGCTCTCTGTAAGATCTATCTGCACACCAGTTTCCAAACTCTGCTCTCTGTAACATTCCTTCTCCAACCCAGTCTCCAACCTCTGTCCTCTACAACAGTCTTTCTGCTCCCCAGTCTCGAACATCTGCTCTCTGTAACAGTCTTTCTGTACCTCAGTCCACAACCTCTGCTCTTCATAACGGTCCTTCTACACCCCAGTCTCCAACCTCTGCTTTCTGTATCACTCTGTCTGAACCCCAGTCTCCAACCTGTGTTCTCTGTATCTATCCTTCTGCACCTCAGTCTCCAACATTGCTCTATGTAAAAGTCCTTCTGCACCCCAGTCTCCAACATCTTCTCTGGATAACAGTCCTATACCGCAGTCTCCAACATCTGCTCTCTGTAAAAGTCCTTCTGCACCCCAATTTCAAAACTCTGCTTCCTGTAACAGTCCTTCTGCACCTGAGTCTCCAAACTCTAATCACTGTAACAGTCCTTCTACACCCCATTCTCCAAACTCTGCTTTCTGTATCAGTCTTTCTGAACCCCAGTCTCCAACCTCTGTTCTCTGTATCTATCCTTCTGCACCTCAGTCTCCAAACTCTGCTCTCTGCAACAGTCCTACTATACTGCAGTCTTCAAACTCTGCTCTCTGTAAACGTCTTTCTGCATCCCAGACTCCAATCTCTGCTTTCTGTGTCAGTCCTTCTGCACCCCAGTCTCCAAATACTGCTCTCTCTAAGAGACTTTCTGCACCTCAGTATCCAACCTCTGCTCTCTGCAACAGTCCTTCTGCATCCCAGTCTCCAACCACTGCTCTCTGTAACAGTCCACCTGCACCTCAGTCTCCAACCTCTGCTTTCTGTAAGATTTTTCAGGAACTCAGTCTCCAAACTCTGCTCTCTATAATAGTTCTTTTGCACCCCAATCTCCAAACTCCTTTCTCCGTAACAGGCCTTCTGCACGCCATTCTCATAACTCTAGTCTCAGTAGCAGGCCTTCTTCACCCCAGTCTCCAACATCTGCTCTCTCCAACTATCCTTCTGCACCCCAGTCTCCAAACTCTGCTCTCTGCAATGATCCTACTGCACCCAAGTCTCCAAACTCTGATCTCTGCAACAGTCCTTCTGCAACTCAGTCCCAAACTTCTGCTCTCTGTAAGATTTTTCTGCACCCCTGTCTCCAAGCTCTGCTTATTTACACGATCCTTCTGCACACCAGTGTCCAACCTCTGCTCTATGTAACAGGATTTTGCACCTCAGTCTCCAACCTCTGCTTTCTGCAACAGTCCTTCTGCACCCGAGTCTCCAACTTCTGCTCTCTCTGAGAGTCCTTCTGCACCTCAGTCTACAACTTCTGCTCTCTGCAACATTTCTTCTGCAGCCCAGTCTCCATCCTCTGCTCCCTGCAACAGTCCTTCTGCACCCCAGTCTCCAACCTCTGCTCCCTGCAACAGTCCTTCTGCACCCCAGTCTCCAAACTCTGTTCTCTGTAACAAGCCTTCTGCACCTCAGTCTCCAAACTCTGTTCTCTGCAACGGTCTTCTGCACCTCAGTCTCCAACCTCTACTCTCTGTAACAGTCCTTCTGCACTTCACTCTCCAACCTCTGCTCTCTGTAGGATCTTTCTAAAACCCAGTCTCAAAACTCTGCTCTCGGTATCTATTCTTATGAACCTCAGTCTCCAAAGTCTGCTCTCTGTAACAGTCTATCTGCACATCAGTCTGACACCTCTGCTCCCTGCACGATCCTTCTGCACCCCAGTCTCTAAGCACGGCTCTCTGTAACAGTCCACCTGCACCTCAGTCTCCAACATCTGCTGTCTCTAAGATCCTTCTGGAACTCAGTCTCCTAACTTTGCTCTCTATAACAGTCCTTCGACACCCCAGTCTCCAACCTCTCCTCTCTGTAACAGTCCTTCTGCACTTCACTCTCCAACCTCTGCTCTCTGTAGATCCTCCTAAAACCCAGTCTCAAACCTCTGCTCTCTTTTTCTATTATTCTGCACCTCAGTCTCAAACCTCTGCTCTCTGTTACAGTTTTTCTATACCGCAGTTTCCAAACTCTAGTCTCTGTTACGGTTTTTCTGCACCACAATTTCCAACCACTTCTTTCTGTAAGAGTCCTTCTGCACCTCAGTCTCGAAACTCTGCTCTCTGTAACAGTCCTTCTACACCTCAGTATCCAACCTCTGCTCTCTGTAACAGTCTTTCTGCACCTCAGTCTGACACCTCTGCTCTCTGCACGATCCTTCTTCACCCCAGTCTCCAAACAATGCTCTCTGTAACAGTCCACCTGCTCCTGGTCTCAAAACACAGCTCTCTGTAAGATTCTTCAGCAACCCAGTCTCAGAACTCTGCTCTCTATAACAGTCCTTCTGCACCCCAGTCTCCAACCTCTCCTCTCTGTAACAGGCCTTCTGCACGCCAGTCTTCAAACTCTGCTCTATGCAACGATCATTCTGCACGCCTGTCTCCAACCTCTGCTCTCTGCAATTATCCAACTAAACCCCAGTCTCCAACCTCTCATCTCTCAAACAGTCCTTCTGCACCTCAGTCTCCAACATCTTCTCTCTGTAACAGGCCTTCTGCACCCCAGTCTCCAACCTCTTCTCTCTGCAACGATTCTTCTACACCCAAGTCTCCAACATCTGCTCTCTGCAACTGTCCTTTTGCACCCCAGTCTGCAAACTCTGCTCTCTGTAACATCCATCTGAACCCCAGTCTCCAACTTCTGCTCTCTGTAACAGTCCTTCTGCACACCAGTCTCCAAACGCTGCTCTCTGTAACAGTCCTTCTTCACCTCAGTCTCCAAACCCTGCTCTCTGTAACAATCCTTCTGCATCCCAGTCTCTAAAATCTACTGTCTGCAACAGTTCTCCTCCACCACAATCTTCAACATCTGCTCTCTGCAACAGTCCTTCTGCACCCCAGTCTTCAAACTCTGCTCTCTTCAACTAACCATCTAAACCCTAGTCTCCAATGTCTGCTCTCTGCAACAGTCCTTTGTCAATACAGTCTCCAACCTCTGTTCTCTGTAAGATCCTTCTGCACTCTAGCTTTCAAACTCTGCTCTCTGTAAAATTTCTTCTCCACCCCAGTCTCAAACCTCTGTCCTCTGCAACAATCCTTCTGCTCCCAAGTCTTCGAGATCTGCTCTCTGTAACAGACCCTATGTACCACAGTTTCCAACCTCTGTTCTCTGTAACGGTCCTTCTGCAACCCATTCTCCAACCTCTGCTTTTTGAATCAGTTCTTCTGAACCCGAGTCTCCAACCACTGCTCTTTGAATTTATCCTTCTGCACCTCAGTCTTCAACCTGTGCTTTCTGTAACAGTCCTTTTGCACGTCAGTCTCTAAACTCTACTCTCTGTAACATTCCTTCTACAACTCAGTCTCCAACCTCTTCTCTCTGTAACAGTACTTCTGCACCTCAGTCTGAAACCTTTGGTCTCCACGATTCTTCTGCACCACAGTCTCCAAACACTGCTCTCTGTAACAGTCCACCTGCACCTTAGTCTCCAAGATCTGCTCTCTGTATGTTCCTTCAGCAAACCAGTCTCCAAACTCTGCTCTCTGTAACAGTTTTTCCGCACCCCAGTCTCAAACATTTCCTCTCTGTAACAGGCCTTCTGGACTCCAGTCTCAAAACTCTGCTCTTTATAGCAGGCCTTCTGCACCCCACTCTCCATCCTCTGCTCTCTGCAACAATCCTTCTGCACCCCAGTCTCCAACCTTTGCTCTCCGAAATGATCCTACTGCACCCCAGTCACCAAACTCTGATCTCTGCAACAGTCTTTCTGCACCTCAGTCTCCAAATTCTGCTCTCTGTAACAGTCATTCTGCACCTCAGTCTCCAACCTCTGCTCTCTGCAAGAGTCATTCTGCACCCCAGTCTACAAACTCTGCTCTCTGCAACAGTCCTTCTGCACCCTCGTTACCAATATCTGCTCTCTGCTAAAGTACTTATGCACACCAGTCTTCAACCACTGCTCTCTGTAACAGTCCTCCTGTAATGCAGTATCCAACCTCTTCTCTCTGTAACGGTCTTTCTGCACCCCAGACTTTAATCTCTGCTTTTTGTATTAGTCCTTCTGTACCCCAGTTTCTACCCTCTGCTCTCTGTAAGAGTCCTTCTGCACCTCAGTCTCCAAACTCTTATATCTGCAACAGTCCTTCTGCAACTCAGTCTCCAAATTCTGCTCTCTGTAAGATCCTTAGGCACCTTTGTATTTAACCTCTGCTCTCTGAAACTGTCATTCTGCACCTGAGTCCCCAAACTCTGCTCTCTGTAACAGGACTTCCGCACCTTAGTCTCCAAACTCTGCTCTCTGCAACAGTCCTTCTGAACCCCAGTCTCCAACCTCTGCTTTCTACAACAGTCTTTCTGGACCCTAGTTACCAACATCTGCTCTCTGCAACAGTCCTTCTGCACGCCAGTCTCTAACATCTGCTCTCTGCAACAGTCATTCTTCACCTCAGTCTGAAAACTATGCTCTCTGCAAGGACCTTTCTGCATCCCAGTTTCCTTCCTCTGCTCTCTGTAACAGTCCTTCTGCACCTAAGTCTCCCAACTCTGCCCTCTGTTTGATTCTTCTGCAACCAAGTCTTTGAACTCTGCACTCTGTAAAAGTCCTTCTGTACAACAATCTCCAACCTCTGCTCTCTGTAACAGGACTTCTGCAAACCAGTCTCCAACCTCTGCTTTGTGTAACAGGCCTTCTGCACCCCAGTCTCCAAACTCTGGTCTGTGTAACAGTCCTTTTGCACCCCAGTCTCCAAACTCTGCTCTCAGTAAGATCAATCTGAACCCAGTCTCCAAACTCTGCTCTCAGTAACAGTAATTCTGCACCACAGTCTCCAAACTCTGCTCTCTGTAACAGGCCTTTTGCACCCCAGTCTCCAAACTCTGCTATCTGTAACAGTCCTTCTGCACCTCATTCTACAACCTATTCTCTCTGCAACAGTCTTTCTGCTCCCCAGTCTCCGAGATCTGCTCTCTTTAACAATCATTCTGTTCTGCAGTGTCTAACCTCTGCTCTCTGTTTTGGTTCTTCTACACCCCTGTCTTCAAACTCTACTTTCTGTATTAGCCTGTCTGAACCCCATTTTCCAAACTCTGTTCTCTGTATCCATCCTTCTGCACCTCAGTCTCCATCTTGTGCTCTCTGTAAGAGTCCGTCTGCATCCTAGTCTCCAACCTCTGCTCTCGGTAACAGTCCTAAACCTCAGTCTCCAAACTCTGCTCTTTTTAACAGTCCTTCTGCACGCCCATTTCCAACCGCTGCTTCCTGTAACAGTCCTTCTACACCTCAGTCTCCAAACTCTGCTCTCTGTAACAGTCTTTCTACATCTCAGTGTCCAACCTCTGCTCTCTGTAACAGTCCTTCTGCACCTCAGACTGAAACCTCTGCTCTCTGCATGATCCTTCTGCACCCCAGTCTCCAACCACTGCTCTCTGTAACAGTACACCTGCACATCAGTCTATAACCTCTACTCTCTGTAAGATCCTTCAGCAACCCAGTCTCCAAACTCTGCTCTCTATAACAGTCCTTCTGCACCCTAGTCTCCAAACTCTCCTCTCTGTATCAGGCCTTCTGCACCCCAGTCTGCAAACTCTGCTCTTTGCAACGATCCTTCTGCATCCCAGTCTCCCACCTCTGATCTCTTCAATGGTCCTTCTGCACCTCAGTCTCCAACCTCTAGTCTCTGTAACAGTCCTTCTGCACTTCACTCTCCGACCTCTGCTCTCTGTACATTCTTCTAAAACCCAGTCTCAAACCTCTGCTCTCTGTATCTATTATTCTGCACCTGAGTCTGCAAACTGTGTTCTCTGTTACAGTTTTTCTGTACCACAGTCTCCAAACTCTGATCTCTGTTACGGTCCTTCTGCACCCAAATTTCCAAACACCTCTTTTGTACCTCAGTCTCCAAACTTTGCTCTCTGTAAAAGTCCTTCTACACCTCAGGCTCCAACCTCTGCTCTCTGTAACAGTCCTTCTGCACCTCAGTCTTACACCTCTGCTCTCTGCACGATCCTTCTGCACCCCAGTCTCCAAACACTGCTCTCTGGAACAGTCCACCTGCACCTAGTCTCCAAACTCTGCTCTATGTAAGATTCTTCAGCAACCCAGTCTCCAAACTTAGCTCTCTATAACAGTCATTAGGCACCACAGTCTCCAAAATCTCCTCTCTATAAAAGGCCTTCTGCACGCCAGTCTCCAAACTTTTCTCTCTGTAGCAGGCCTTCTGCACCCCAGTCTTCAAAATCTGCACTGTGCAACGATCCTTATGCACCCCAGTCTCCAAACACTGCTCTCTGGAACAGTCCACCTTCACCTAGTCTCCAAACTCTGCTCTATGTAAGATTCTTCAGCAACCCAGTCTCCAAACTCTGCTCTCTATAACAGTCATTTGGCACCACAGTCTCCAAACTCTCCTCTCTATAACAGGCCTTCTGCACGCCAGTCTCCAAACTTTTCTGTCTGTAGCAGGCCTTCTGCACCCCAGTCTCCAAAATCTGCACTGTGCAACGATCATTCTGCAACCCAGTCTCCAAACTCTGCTCTCTGCAATGCTCCTACTGCACCCCAGTCTACTACCTCTGATCTCCGCAACAGTCCTTCTGCACCTCAGTCTCCAAATTCTTCTCTCTGTAAGATCCATCTTCACCCCAGTATCCAACCTCTGCTCTCTGCAACAGTCCTTCTGCATGCAAGGCTCCAAACTCTTCTCTCTGTAACAGGACTTCCATACCTCAGTCTCAAACCTCTGCTCTCTGCAACAGTTCTTCTGCACCCTAGTCTCCATCCACTGCTCTCTAAAACAGTCCTTCTGCAGCCCAGTCTCCAACCTCTAATCTTTATAACAGTCGTTCTGCACTTCACTCGCTAACCTTTGCTCTCTGTAGTATCCTTCTAAAACCAAGTCTCCAAAATCTGCTCTCTGTAACCGTTTTTCTGAACACCAGTCTCCAACCTCTGCTCTCTGCAACCATCCCTCTTAATCCCAGTCTCCAGCCTTTGCTCTCTGCAACAGTCATTCTTCACTCCAATCTCCAACAACTGCTCTCTGCAACAGTTCTTCTGCACCTCAGTCTGAAAACTCTGCTGTCTTCAAGGAACTTTCTGCACCCCAGTCTCGTACCTCTTCTGCCTGTAACAGTCCTTCTGCACCTCATTCTCCCAACTCTGCTCTCTGTATAATACTTCTGCAACCCAGTTTCCAAATTCTGCACTCTGTAAGATCCTTCTGCACCCCTGTCTTCAAGATCTGCTATTTGCAAAAATCCTTTTGCACCCCAGTCTCCAACCTCTGTTCTATGTAACAGGACTTCTGTACCTGAGTCTCCAACCTCTGCTCTCTGCAACAGTCCTTCTGCACCCCAGTCTCTAAATTCTTCTCTCTGCAACAGTTTTTCTGTACTGCATTCTCCAAACTCTACTCTCTGTAATGTTCTTTCTGCACCCGATACTAGAGTCTCTGCTTTCTCTAAAAGGCCTTCCGCACCCCAGTCTAAAACCTCTGCTCTCTGAAACAGTCCTTCTGCACTTCAGTTTCCAACCTTTACTCTCTGCAACAGTCCTTCTGCACCCCAGTCTCCAAACTCTACTCTCTTAACCATCTTTCTGCACCTCAGTCTCCAACCTATACTCTCTGTAACAGTACTTCTTCACTTCAGTCTCTAACCTCTGCTCTTAGTGGGATCCTTCGCCAACCCAGTCTCCCAACTCTGCTCTCTGTAACATTCCTTTCGCACACCAGTCTTCAATCTCTTCTCTCTGCAACGATCATTCTTAACCCCCGTCTCCATCCTCTGCTCTCTGAAACAGTCCTTCTACACCCCAGTCTCCAACATCTGGTCTCTGCAACAGTCCTTCTGCACTACAGTCTGATAACTCTGCTGTCTGAAACGAACCTCCTGCACCCAGTCTTCTACCTCTTCAGTCTGTTAAAATCCTTCTGCACCTCAGACTCCGACCTCTGCTCTCTCTAAGATCCATCTGAAACCCAGTCTACAACATCTGCTCTCTGTAACAGTCCTTCTGCACCTCAGTCTCCAACGTTTGCTCTCTGCAACAACCTTCAGTATAACAGTTTGCAACTCTGCTCTCTGCAACGATCTTTCTGGACCCCAGTCTCCAACGTCTGCTCTCTGCAACAGTCCTTCTGCACCACAGTCTCCAACCTCTGCTCTCTGTAAGATCTTTTTGCAGTCCAGTATCCAAACTCTTCTCTTTCTAACATTCCTTCTCCACCCTAGTCACAAGCTTCGGGTTCCTGCAAGGGTCCTGCGGCACCCCAGTCTCCAAACTCTGTCTTCTGCAAGAGTCCTTCTGCTCCCCAGTCTCCAATATCTGCTCTCTGTAACAGTCCTTATGTACCGCATTCACCAAACTCTGCTCTTTGGAAAGGTCCTTCTGCACCCCAGTCTCCGATCTCTGCTTTCTGTCTCAGTCTTTCTGAACCCCAGTCTCCAACCTCTGCTCTCTGTGTCTACCCTTCTTCACCTCAGTCTCCAACCTGTTCTTTCTGTAACAGTCCTTCTGAACCCAAGTCTCCATCTCTGCTCTCTGTAACAGTCCTTGTATACCGTAGTCTCCAACCTCTGCTCTCTGTAACAGTCCTTCTGCACCCCAATTTACAACCTCTGCTTTCTGTAACAGTCCTTCTGCACCTCAGTCTGAAACCTCTGCTCTCCACGATTCTTCTGCACCCCAGTCTCCAACCACTGCTCTCTGTAACACTCCACCTGCACCTTAATCTCCAAACTCTGCTCTCTGTAAGATCGTTCAGCAACCCAGTCTTCAAAATTTGTTCTCTTTACTAGTTCTTCTGCACCCCAGTCTCCAATCTCTCCTCTCTGTAACAGGCCTTCTGCACGCAATTCTCTAAACTCTGCTGTCTGCAACGATCCTTCTGCACCCAGTCTTTAACCTCTGCTCTCTGCAATATTCCTACTGCACCCTAGTCTCCAACTTCTGATTTCTACAACAGTGCTTCTGCACCTCAGTCTCCAAATTCTGCTCTCTTTAAGATCCTTCTGCACCGCTCTCTTCAACCTCTGCTCTCTGTAACAGTACTTCTGCACCCAGTCTCCAACCTCTGCTCTCCACAACAGTTCTTCTGCACCCCAGTCTCAAACTTTGCTCTCTGCAACAGTCCTTCGGCACCCTAGTTACCAACATCAGCTCTCTTTTACAGTCCTTCTCCACCCCAGTTTCCAAACTCTGCTCTTTGTAACAGTCCTCCTGTACTGCAGAATCCAACCTCTGCTCTCTGTAACAGTCTTTCTGCATCCCAGACTCCAATCTCTGCTTTATGTAGCACTCCGTCTGCACCCCAGTCTCCAAAATCTGCTCTCTATTACACTCTTTCTGCACCCCAGTCTCCAAAGTCCGCTATCTGCAACAGTCCTTCTGCAACCCAGTCTCCAACCTCTGCTATCTGTAATAATCCTTCTGCACCTCAGTCTCCAAACTCTGTACTCTGCAACGTTACTTCTGCACCTCAGTCTCCAACATCTACTCTCTATAACAGTCTTACTGCACCTGATTCTTTAAACTCTGTTCTCTGTAAGATTTTTCTCCAACCCAGTCTCCAAACCCTGCTCACTGTAACAGTCCTTCTGCACACCAGTCTCCAACCTCTGCTCTCTGCACTGATTCTTCTTCATCCCAGTCTCCAACTTCTCCTCTCTGTAAAAGTCCTTCTGCACACAATCTTCAACATCTGCTCTCTGCAAGAGTCCTTCAGCAACTAAGTCTAAAAACTCTTCTCTCTGCAATGATCCTTCTGCACCTCAGTCTACTACCTCAGCTCTTTGTAAGACCCTTCTGCAACCCAGTCTCCAAACTCTGCTCTCTGTAACAGTCCTTCTGCAGAATAGTTTCCAACCTCTGCTCTCTATAACAGGAATTTTTCAACCCAGTCTCGAACCTCTGCTCTCTGTAACAGGCCTTCAGAACCCCAGTCTCCAACCTCTTCTCTCTGCAATGATTTTTCTCCAACCCAGTCTCCACCCTCTGCTCTCAGCAAGATTCCATCTGCACCCTAGTCATGAAACTTTGCTCTCTGTAAGATCCTTATGCACTCCAGTCTTCAACCTCTTCTCTCTGCAACGATTCTTCTCCATCCCAGTCTCCAACATCTACTCTCTGAACAGTCCTTCTGCATACCAGTCTACAAACTCTTCTCTCTGTAACTGTCCTTCTGCACCTCAGTCTCCAAACTCTTCTGTCTGTAACAGTCCATCTGCACCTCAGTCTCTAAAATCTGCTCCCTGCAATGATCCTTCTGGACCCCAGTCTCCAACTTCTGCTCTATGCAACAGTCCTTCTGCACCAGAGTCTCCAGACTCTGCTCTCTGTAAGATTCTTCTGCACTCCAGTTTCCAAACTCTACTCTCTGTAACATTCTTTCTCCACCCCAGTCTCCAACTTCTGTCGTCTGCAACAGTCCTGCTGCTCCGCAGTCTCCGATATCTGCTCTGTGTAACAGTCCTTCTGTACTGAAGTCTCCAAACTCTGCTCTCTGTAAGGGTCCTTCTACACCCCAATTTCCAACCTCTGATTTCTGTAACAGTCCTTCTCCACCTCAATCTCCAAACTCTGCTCTCTGTAATATTCCTTCTACAACTCAGTCTCCAACCTGTGCTCTCTGTTACATTCTTTCTGCACCCCAGTCTCCTACCTCTGCTCTCTGCATTGGTACCTCTTAACCCCAGTCTCCAACCTTGTTCTCTACAACAGTCCTTCTGTACTGCAGTCTCCAACCTCTTTTCTCTGTAAGGGTCCTTTTGAAACCCAGTCTCCCACCTCTACTTTCTATATCAGTCCTTCTGCACCACAGTCTCCAAACTCTGCTCTCTGTAACCGTCATTCTGCACCTCACTCTGCAAACTCTGCTCTCTGAAACAGTCCTTCTGCAACCAGTCTTCAAACTCTGCTATCTGCAAGAGTCCTTCTGCACCCAGTCTTTATCCTCTGCTCTCTGCAAGAGTCCTTCTGCACCCCAGTTTCCAACCTCTGCTCTCTGTAAGGGGCCTTCTGCACCCCAGTCTCCAAACTCTGCTTTCTGTATCAGTTTTTCTGCACCCCAGTCTCCAACCTGTGCTCTCTTTAATAGTCTTTCTGCAGCTCATAATCCAACCTATGCTCTCTGCTACAGTCCTTCAGCGCCCCAATCTCCAACCTCTTCTCTCTGCCACAGTCCTTCTGCACCTCAGTTTCAAAACTCTGCTCTCTGTATTATCCTTCTGAAACCCAGTCTCCAACCTCTACTTTCTGCAATGGTCCTTCTGTAAACCAGTCTCCAACCTCTGTTCTCTACAACAGTCATTCTGCACCCCCAGTCTCCAACTTCTGCTCTCTAGAAGAGTCTTTCAGTCTCCAAACTCTGTTCTCTGTAACGGTCCTTCTGCACCCCAGTCTCCAACCTGTGCTTTCAGTAAAAGTCCTTTGCACCACAGTCTCCAAAAACTGCTCTCTCCAACGATCCTTCTGCACCTCAGTCTCCAACCTCTGCTCTCTCTCACAGTCCTCCTGTACCTCATTCTCCAACCTCTGCTCTCAGTAAGATTCTTTTGCAACCCAGTCTCCAAACTATGATCTCTGTAACTGTCCTTCTGCAACCAGTCTTCAAGAACTGCTCTCTGTAAAAGGCCTTCTTCACCCCAGTCTCAAAACTCTGCTGTATGTAACAGGCCTTTTGCCCCTAGTCTCCAAACTCTTCTCTCTTCAATGATCCTTCTCCAACCCAGTCTCCAACCTCCGCTATCAGCAACAGTTCTTCTGCACCCCAGTCTACAACCTATGCTCCCTGTAAGATATTTCTGCACACATGTCTCCAACCTCTGCTCTCTGTAATGGTCCTTCTGAACCTCAGTCTCCAACATCTGCTCGCTGCAACACTCCTACTGCACCCCAGTCTCCTAACTTTGCTCTCTGCAACAGTTTCTCTGCACCTCAGTCTCCAACGTGTGCTCTCCGTAAAAGTCCTTCTGCACCACAGTCTCCAACCTCTCCTCTCTCTAACAATTTTTCTGAAACCCAGTCTCCAAACTCTGCTCTCTGCAACGATCTTTGTGCACCTCAGTCTCCAATGTTTCTCTCTGTAACAGTTCTTCTGCACCCCAGTCTTCAAACTCTGCTTTCTGTAACAGTCTTCTGCATCTGAGTCTCCATCCTCTGCTCTATGCAACAATACTTCTTTACCCAAGTCTCCAACGTCTGCTCTCTGAAAAAGTCCTTCTAAACCCTAGTCTCCAATCTCTGCTCACTGTGACAGTCCTTCTACACCCCATTCTCCATACTCTGCTCACCACAAGGATACTTCTGAACCCCAGTCTTCATCCTCTGCTCTCTGCAACTTTCCTTTTGAACCCCAGTCTCCAGCATCTGCTCTGTGCAACAGTCCTTCTCCACCCGAGTCTCCAAACTGTGCTCTCTGTAACGGTCCTTCTGGACTCCAATATCCAACCTCTGCTCTCTGCAACAGTCCTTCTACACCCCAGTCTAAAACCTCTGCTCTCAGCAAAAGTTTTTCTGCACCCCAGTCTCCAACCTCTTCTCTTTGTAACAATCCTTCTGCACCTCAGTCTCCAACATCTGCTCTTTGCAACTGTTCTTCTGCACCTCAGTCTCCAACCTCTACTCTCTGTAACAGAGTTTCTGCACCTCAGTCTCAAATATATGCTCTCTGTAAGATCCTTCTGCACCCCAGTCTCCAAACTCTGCTCTGAAACAGGCCTTCTGCACCCAGTCTCCAACCTCTGCTGTCTGTATCAGTCCATCTGCAACCATGTCTCAAAACTCTGCTCTCTGCAACAATCCTTCTGCACCCCAGTCTCCAACATCTGCTCTCTGCAACAGTTCTTCTGTACCTCAGTCTGAAAAATCTGCTCTCTGCAAAAATCCCTCTGCACCCCAGTCTCCAACCTCTGCTCTCTGTAACAGTCTTTCTGAATATCTGCCTCCTAACTCTGCTCTCTGTAAGACCCTTCTGAAACCCAGTATGCAAACTCTGCTCTCTGTAACAGTCCTTCTGCACCCCAGTCTCCAACCACTGCTCTCTGTAACAGGCCTTCTGCATCCCAGTCTGAAACCTCTGCTAGCTGCAACAGTCCTTGTGAACCCCAGTCTCCAACATCTGCTTCCTGCAACAGTTCTTCTGTACCTTAGTCTGAAAACTCTGCTCTCTGCAATAATCCATCTGTACCCCAGTCTCAAAACTCTGCTCTCTGTAACAGTCCTTTTGTAACTCAGTCTCCAATCACTGCTCTCTTCAACAGTCCTTCTACACCCATGTCTCCATACTCTGATCGCCCCAACGGTCCTTCTGCACCCCAGTCTTCAAACTCTGTTCTCTACATCGGTTCTTCTGCAACCCAGACTCCAACCTCTGCTCTCTCTAACAGTCTTTCTGTATCACAGTCTCCAACCTCTGTTCTCTGTAAGGGTCATTATTCACCCCAGTATCCAACCTCTGCTTTCTGTATCAGTCGTTTTGAACCAAGGTCTCCAAACCCTGCCCTCTGTAACCGTCCTTCTGCAACTCAGTCTGCAAACTCTGCTCTCTAAAACAGTCCTTCTACACCCCAGTCTCCATCCTCTGTTCTCTTCAACAGTCCTTTTGCACCCCAGTCTCCAACATATGCTCTCTGCAACAGTCATTCTGCACCCCAGTCGCCGAACTTTGCTCTCTGTAACAGTCCTTCTGTACTGCATTCTCCAACCTCTGCTCTCTGTCAGGATACTTCTGCACCAGAGTCTCCAGCCTCTGCTTTCTGTGTCAGTCCATCTGCAATCCATTCTCTAATCTCTGTTCTGTGTAACTGTCCTTCTGCACCTTAGTCTCCAACCTCTGCTCTCTGCTACAGTCCTTCTGGACCCCAATCTCCAACCTCTACTCTCTGCAACAGTCCTTGTACATCCCAGTCTAAAGCATCTGCTCACTGCATCAGTCCTTCTGCACCCCTGTCTCCAACCTCTGCTCTCTGTAACAATCCTTCTGCACCTCAGTCTCCAATCTCTGCTCTCTGTAAGATCCTTCTTCAACCCAGCCTCCGAATTCTGCTCTCTGTAACAGTCCTTCATCACCCCATTCTCCAAATTGTGCTCTCTGTAACAAGCCTTCTGCACCCCAGTCTGAAACCTCTGCTTTCTGCCACAGTTCTTCTGCACCCAATTCCCCAACCTCTGCTCACTGCAACATTCCTTCTGCACCCAAGTCTCCAAACTCTGATCGCTGTAATAATCCTTCTTCACCCCAGTCTCGAACCTCTGCTCTCCGCAACGATTTTTCTGCACCTCAGTATCCAACCTCTTCTCTCTGCAAAGATCCTTTTGCACTCCAGTCTCAAATCTCTGCTCGCTGCAACAGTTCTTGTGAACCCCAGTCTCCAACATCTGCTCTCTGCAACATTTCTTCTGTACCTCAGTCTGAAAACTCTGCTCTCTGCAAAAATCAATTTTCACCCCAGTCTCCAACCTCTACTCTCTCTCACAGTCCTTCTGTACCTCAGTCTCCAATCTCTGCTCTATGTAACAGTCCTTCTGCTCCCAAGTCTCCAACATCTGCTCTCTGAAACAGTCCTTTGACAACCCAGTCTCCGACCTCTGCTCTCTGTAACAGTCCTTCTACACCCCAGTCTCCATACTCTGCTCGCCCAAACGATCCTTCTGGACCCCAGTCTTCAACGTCTGCTCTCTGCAACACTCCTTCTACACTCCAGTCTTCAACATCTGCTCTCTGCAACAGTCCTTCTATACCCCAGTCTTCATACACTGCTCAACCCAACGATCCATCTGCACCCAGTCTCCAACCTCTGTTCTCTACATCAGTTCTTCTGCACCCCAGTCTCCAACCTCTTCTCTCAGTACCAGTCCTTCTGTGCCGCACTCTCCAAACTCTGTTCTCCATAAGGGTCCTTATGCACCCCAGTATCCAACCTCTGCTTTCTGTATCAGTCGTTTTGCACCACAGTCTCCAAACTCTGCCGTCTGTAAGAGTTTTTCTGCAACTCAGTCTGCAACCTCTGCTCTCTGCAACAGTCCTTGCGCACCCCAGTCTCCATCCTTTGCTCTCTGCAACATTTCTTCTGCACCCCAGTCTCCAACATCTGCTATCTGCAACAGTCATTCTCCACGCCAGTCTCCAAACTCTGCTCTTTGTAAGAGTCCTTCTGTACTGCATTCTCGAAACTCTGCTCTCTGTAAGGATACTTCTGCACCCGAATCTCCAAACTCTGCTTACTGTAACTTTCTTTTTGCACCCCAGACTTCAAACTGTGCTCTGTGTTACTGTACTCCTGCACCTTAGTCTCTAACGTCTGCTCTCTGCTACAGTTTTTCTGGACCCCAGTCTCCATCATCTACTCTCTGCAACAGTCCTTCTGCACCCCAGTCTCCAACCTCTGCTCGTTGTAAGAGTCCTTCTGTACTGAAGACTCCAACCTCTGCTCTCTTTAATGGTCCTCCTGTACCCCAGTCTTCAACCTCTGCTTTCTAAATCATTTCTTCTCCACCCCTGTCTCAATCCTCTGCTCTCTATAACAGTCCTTCTGCACCTCAGTCTCAAAACTCTGCTATGTGCAACAGTTTTTTCTGCAAACAAATCTCCAACTTCTGCTGTATGCACAAGTCCTTCTACACCCCAGTATCCAACCTCTGCTCTTTTTAACAATCCTACTGCACCCCAGTCTCCAAATTCTGCTCTATGCAGCAGTCTTTCTTCACCCCAGTCTCCAACCTCTGCTCTCTGCAAGATCCTTCTACACACCAGTCTCCAGCCGCTGCTCACTATAACAGTTCTTCTGCAACCCAGTCTCCAAACTCTGCTCTCTGTTACAATAATTCTGCACCTCAGTCTCCAACCTCTGCTCTCTGCAACGGTCCTTCTGCACCCCAATCTCTAACCTCTGTTTTCTGCAACAGTCTTCTGCACCCCAGTTTTTAACCTATGCTCTCTGTAACAGTCCTTCTGTACCGGATTCTCCAACCTCAGTTCTCTATAATGGTCCTTCTGCACCCCAGTCTCCAACATCTGCTTTCTCTATAAGTCCTTCTGCACCCTAGTATCCAACCTCTGCTTTCTGCAACAGTCCTTCTGCACCCAAGTCTCCAACCTTTGCTCACTGCAACATTCCTTCTGCACCCCAGTCTCCAAACTCTGCTCTCTGTAATGATCATTCTGCACCCCAGTCTCGAACCTCTGCTCTCCGGAACGATCCTTCTGCACCTCAGTGTCCAACCTCTTCTCTCTGCAAAGATCTTTTGGCACCCCGGTCTCAAACCTCTGCTCACTGCAACAGTCATTGTGAACCCCAGTCTTCAACATATCCTCTCTGAAACAGTTCTTCTGTACCTCAGTCTGAAAACTCTGCTCTCTGTAATAATCCATCTGCACCCCAGTCTTCAACCTCTTCTCTCGGTACCACAGTCTCCAACCTCTGTTCTCCGTAAGGGTCCTTATGCACCCTAGTATCCAAACTCTGCTTTCTGTATCAGTCGTTTTGCACCACAGTCTCCAACTCTGCCGTCTGTAAGAGTCCTTCTGCAACTCAGTCTGCAACCTCTTCTCTCTGCATCAGTCCTTGTGCACCCCAGTCTCCATCCTCTGCTCTCTGCAACATTCCTTCTGCACCCCAGTCTCCAACATCTGCTATCTGCAACAGTCATTCTTCACCCCAATTTCCAAACTCTGTTCTCTGTAATAGTCCTTCTGTACTGCACTCTCGAAACTCTGCTCTCTGTAAGGATACTTCTGCACCCAAATCTCCAAACTCTGCTTTCTGTATCAGTCTTTCTGCACTCCAGTCTCCAACCTCTTCCCTGGGTAATTGTCCTTCTGCACCTTAGTCTCTAACGTCTGCTCTCTGCTACAGTTTTTCTGGACCCAAGTCTCCATCATCTACTCTCTGCAACAGTCCTTCTGCACGCCAGTCTCCAACCTCTGCTCTTTGTAAGAGTCCTTCTGTACTAAAGACTTAAACATCTGCTCTCTCTAATGGTCCTCCTGTACCCCAGTATTCAACCTCTGCTTTTTAAATCATATCTTCTGCACTTCTGTCACTTCTATCACAGTCCTCCTGCATCTCAGACTCCAACCTCTGCTCACTGTAAGATTCTTCTGCACCCCAGGCTCCAAAATCTGGTCTCTTCAATGGTCCTTCTGAACCCCAGTCTTCATCATCTGCTCTGTGTAACAGTCCTTCTACACCATAGTCTCCAACCTCTGCTCTCTGTAACAGTCCTTCTGTACCATATTTTCCAACCTCTGCTCTCTTTTACAGTCTTTGTATACCGCAGTCTCCAACCTCTGCTCTCTGTAACGGTCCCTGTGCACCCTAATTTCCAACCTTTGTTTTTGTAACAGTCCTTTTGCACCTCAGTCACCAAACTCTGCTTTCTGTAACCCTCCTTCTGCACCTCAGTCTCCATTTTCTGCTCTCTTTAACAATCCTTCTACACCTCAGGCTGAAATCTCTATTCTCTGCATTTCAGTCTCCAACCACTGCTTTCTGTAAGATCCTTCTGCAACCAGCCTCAAAACTCTGCTCTCTATAAGAGTCCTTCTGCAACACAGCCTCAAAAGTCTGCTCTCTATAACAGTCCTTCTGCATCCCAGTCTCCAACCTCTGCTCTCTGTAGCATGCATTCTGCACCCCAGTCTCCAAACTCTGCTCTCTGAAACAGTCCTTCTGCACACCAGTCTCCAACCTCTGCTCTTTTTAACGGTCCTTCTGCACCCCAGGATCCCACCTCAGCTTTCTGTATCATTATTCTTCACCCGTATCTCCAACGTCTTCTCTGTGTAACAGTGCTTCTGCAACCCAGTCTCCAAATTCTGCTTTCTGCAACATTCCTTCTGCACCCCAGTCTTTAACCTGTTCTCTCTGTAACAGTTTTTTTGCACCCCAGTCTCCCACCTCTGCTCTCTTTAACGATCCTTCTGCAGCCCAGTCTCCACCTCTGCTCTCTGCAACGATTCTTCTGCAACTCCGTCTCCAACTTCTGCTGTCGTCACCAATCCTTCTGCACCTCACTCTTCAAACTCTGCTCTCTGTAACAGTTTTTGTGCACCTCAGTTTCCAACCTTTGCTCTCTGCAACCGTCCTCATGCACCCTAGTCTCCAGCCTCTGATCTCTGTAGCAGGCATTCTGCTCCCCAGTCTCCGAACTCTGCTCTCTGCAACAGTCCTTCTGTATTGCAGTCTCCAACTTCTGCACTCTGTAATGGTGCTTCTGCACCCTAGTCTCCAACCTCTGCTTTCTGTATCAGTCCTTCTGCACCACAGTCTCCAAACTCTGCTCTCTGTTAAAGTCCTTCTGCACCTCAGTCTCCAAACTCTGCTTTCTGTAAGATCCTTCTGCAACCAAGTCTCCAAACTCTGCTCTCCATAACAGTCTTTCTGCATACCAGTCTCCAAACTCTGCTCTCTGCAACGATCCTTCTTCACCCCAGTCTCCAACCTCTGATTTTTGCAACAGTCATTCTGAACCCCAGTCTCCAACATCTGCTCTCTGCAACAGTCCTTCTGCACCTCAGTCTGAAAACTCTGCTCTCTGCAACGATCCTTGTACACCGCGGTCTCCAAACTCTGCTTTCTGTAATAGTTCTTCTGCACATCAGTCTCCAACTTCTGCTCTCTGCAACAGTTCTTCTGCACCCCAGTCTTTAACATCTACTCTCTTGAAACAGTCCTTTTACACCCCTGTCCAAATGCAGAACAATGAGACCTGAACTATCGCTCACCCTGCATAAAATCAACTCAAAATGCATTAAAGACCCAAGCACTAGACCAGAAATTATGCAGTTTCTAGGAAAAAACAAAGTCAATACTCCAACCTACAGGCAGATGCAATGACTTTCTCAATAGGATGCCAAAGCTCAGGAGATAATACCAAATGTTAGCTAATAGGATGGAATCAAATTACGAAGGTTCTCCACAGTAAAGAAGAAAATTAGAATATGAAGAGAGAACCTACGGAAAGGGAGAAAATCTTTATGAGGTGCTCTTCTAAAAGAGGATGAATATTCAGAATATTAATAAAAAACTCATAAAACTTAACATCAAAACCACAATTATTAAATAACCAAATTATCAAATAACCCAATTACTAAATGGGAAACTAAATGAACTTAACAGACACGTCTTAGAAGAAAATATGTGAGTGGCCAACAAATATATGAAAATACTTGCAAGTCAAGACTACCATGAGATTTCATCTCACTTCCATGACAAAGGCAACCACCAAAAATACAAACAGAAACGAGTGTGACAAGGAGATAATTGGAGAGAAAGGAGCACTCTCACCCTGTTGGTTGGCATGTAAATCAGCACAACCACCACGGAAATCGGGATGGAGGCTCCTCAGGAGTAGCCATGGACCACCCTGCGACCCAGCTCTACCTCTGCTTGGTATTTATCACAGCGGATCGATGTCATCATACTATAATGACACATACATGCCCATGAACCAGCCGAGATGACATCAGTGGACGAATGGATAAAGAACATCTGGTATATGCACACTGGAATTTCATTCAGCCATGAAGAAGAACGAAATTATGTCATGCTGGAAGATGAATGGATCTTCAGAACATTAAGGGAAATAAGCAACTCAGAAAGTTAAGGGCCATATGTTTTTCCTCTGTTAAAGCTAGAGGGGGAAAAGGAAGGAAAGTTGGGAAGGGAGTCTCATCATGAAAGTTGAAGGAAGATCAGTAGAGTCAAAGCACCAGGAGAGGAGGTGAGGAAAAGGGAAATATTGGAATGATATTGGCCAAAGTTCACGGTTATTTTGTGTGCATGTTAAAATATGTGTAAGCAAATACCACCATTATGGACCACTACAATGCACCAATGAAGTGTGAAAAGAAGAGTTTCACATTACATGGGACAGGCACTATTCTAGGAGGGTGCCCATTTTTTCCCATCTATAAATATCACGATCATTTACCACTGTCAAAAATCTCTACAGATTCAAATGTTCTGATCACTGCTCCACCACATGGCCTCTTCTACATCAGGGTCCCCTTATTCTCACTGAAATCAGGGAGCCCGTTTCAACGATGCCATCTGTTAATGTCTTCCCAGGCTGCCGAAGACAGGGGCTGCGGGTTTCACAAGGATCTGGTTCTGCCTTCTGCACCCCAGTCTCCAACCTCTGCTCTCTGTAACAGTTCTTCTGAATCCCAATATCCAAACTCTGCACTCTGTAAAACTCCTTCTGCACCCCAGTCTCCATACTCTGCTCTCTTTAAGAATCCTTTTGCACCTCAGTCTCCAAACTCTCCTCTCTGTAAACGTCCTACTCCACCTCAGTCTCGAAGTTCTGCAATCTGCAAAGGTCCTTCTGCATTTAAGTCTCCAACCTCTGCTCTCTGTAACAGTCCTTCTGCACCCCAGTCTCCAATATCAGTTCTCTGCAATGATCCTTCTTCTCCCCAGGTTCCAACCTCTGCTCTCTGCAACGGTTTTTTTGCACCCCAGTTTCCAAACTCTACTATTTGTAACAGTCCTTCTGCACCTCAGTCTCCAAACTCTGCTCTCGGCAAAAGTCCTTCTGCACCCCAGTCTCTAATCTCTGCTCCAGGTAACAGTTCTACTGCACCCCAATCTCCAAATTCTGCTCTCTGTAACACTCCTTCTTCCCCCAGTCTCCACACTCTGATCTCTGTAACAATCCTTCTGGACCTTACTCTCAAACCTCTGCTTTCTACAACACTCCTTCTGCTCATAAGTCTCCAAGCTCTATGCTCTACAGAAGTCTTTCTGCACCTCCGTCTCCAAACTCTGTTCTCTGTAAGATCCTTCTGAAACCCATTCGTCAAACTCTGCTCTGTGTAACAGTCCTTCTAAACCCAGTCTCCAAACTGTGCTCTCTGTAACAGGCCTTCTGCACCCCAGTCCCAAACCTGTGCTCTGTACAACGATTCTTCTGCACCCCAGTCTCCAACCTCTGCTCTCTGCAACAGTCCTTCTGCACCCCATGATCATTTATCTGCTCTTTACTACAGTCTTTCTGCACATCAGTCTGAAAACTCTGCACTCTGAAACAATCTTTCTGGACGCCAGTTTCCAAACTTTGCTCTCTAAAACAGTCCTTCTGAAACTCAGTCTCCAAAATGCTCTCTGTAAGATCCTTCCGCGACCCTATCTCGAAACTGTGCTATCTGTAACAGTGCTTCTGCAACCCAGTCTCCAAACTCTGCTCTCTGTAACAGTCCTTCTACACCCCAGTCTCCAAACTCTGCTTTCTGTATCAGTCTTTCTGAACCCCAGTCTCCAACCTGTGCTTTCTGTATCAGTCTGTCTGAACCCCAGTCTCCAACGTCTGTTTTCTGTATCTATCCTTCTGCACCTCAGTCTCCGACCTCTTCTCTATGCAACAGTCCTTCTATACTGCAGTCTTCAAACTCTGCTCTCTGTAAAGGTCTTTCTGCAGCACATACTCCAAACTCTGCTTTCTGTATCAATCCTTCTGCACCCTAGTCTCAAAATTCTGCTCTCTCTAAGAGTCTTTCTGCACCTCAGTATCCAATCTCTGCTCTCTGTAACAGTCCTTCTGCACCCCAGTCTCCAAACTCTGCTCTCTGCAACAGTCCTTCTGCACGCCAGTCTCCAAAGTCTTCTCTCTGCAACAGTCCTTCTGCACCCCAGTCTGTAAACTCTGCTCTCTGTAACAATCCTTCTGCCCCTTAGTCTCCAACCTCTACTCTATGTAACAAGAATTTTGCACGTCAGTCTCCAACCTCTGCTCTCCGCAACACTCCTTCTGCATTCCAGTCTCCAAACTTTGCTCTCTGCAACAGTCCTTCTGCACCCCAGTCTCCAACCTCTGCTCTCTGCAAAAGTCCTTCTCAACCCAAGTCTCCAACCTCTGCTCTATTCAACAGTCCTTCTGCACCAAAGTATCCAACCTCTGCTCTCTGTAAGATCCTTCTGCACTCCAGTATCCAAACTCTTCTCTCTGTAACATTCCTTCTCCACCCCATTCTTTTACCTCTGCTTTCTGAAAATGTCCTGCAACACCCCAGCCTCCAAACTCTGTCCTCTGCAACAGTCCTTCAGCTTCCCAGTCTCCAGCCTCTGCTCTCTGCAACAGTCCTTCTGCACCCAGTCTACAAACTCTTCTCTATAACAATCCTTCTTCACCTCAGTCTCCAAACTCTGTTCTCTGCAACTGTCCTTCTGCACCTTAGTCTCTAACCTCAAATCTCTGTAACAGTTCTTCTGCACTTCACTCTCCAACCTCTGCTTTCTGTATCTGTCCTTCTGAACCCCAGTCTCAAAACTCTGCTCTCTGTCTGCACCTCAGTCTCCAACCTCTGCTATCTGTTACAGTTTTTCTATACCGCAGTCTCCAAACTCTGGTCTTTCTTACGGTCCTTTTGCACCCCAATTTTCAAACACTTCTTTCTATAAGAGTCCTTCTGCACCTCAGTCTCCAAACTCTGCTCTCTGTAACAGTCCTTCTACATCTCAGTCTCCAACCTCTGAAATCTGTAACAGTCCATCTGCACATCAGTCTGACAACTCTGCTCTCTGAAGGATCCTTCTGCATCCCACTCTCAAACCACTGCTCTCTGTAACAGTCCACCTGCACCTCAGTCTCCAACCTCTGCTCTCTGTAAGATACTTCAGGAACTCAGTATCCAAACTCTGCTCTCTATAACAGTCCTTCTGAACTACAGTCTCCAACCTCTCCTCTCTGTAACAGGTCTTCTTCTGCATGAGAGTCTCAAAAGTCTGCACTCTGTAGCAGCAGGCCTTCTGCACCCCAGTCTTCAACCTCTGCTCTCTGCGATGATCCTTCTGCATCCCGGTCTCCAACTTATGCTCTCTGCAATGATCCTACTGCACCCAAGTCTCCAACCTCTGATCTTTGCAACAGTCCTTTTGCAACTCTTTCTCAAACTTCTGTTCTCTGTAAGATCCTTCTGCACCCCTGTCTCCAAGCTCGGCTTATTTCAATGATCCTTCTGCACCCCAGTGTCCAACCTCTACTCTATGTAACAGGATTTTGCACCTCAGTCTCCAACCTCTGCACTTTGCAACAGTCCTCTACCCCAGTCTCCAACTTCTGCTCTCTCTAAGAGTCCTTATGCACCTCAGTCTCTAACCTCTGCTCTCTGCAACATTCCTTCTGCAGCCCAGTCTCCATCCTCTGCTCTCTGCAACAGTCCTTCTGCACCCCAGTCTCAAACCTCTGCTCTCTGCAACAGTCCTTCTGTACCCCAGTCTTCAAACTCTGCTCTCTGCAACGGTCCTTCTGCACCACAGTCTCCAAACTATACTCTCTGTAACAGTCCTTCTGCACTTCACTCTCCAACCTGTGCTCTCTGTATCTATCCTTCTGCACCTCAGTCTCCAACCTCTTCTCTCTGTAAGATCCTTCAGGAACTCAGTCTCCAAACTCTGTTCTGTATAACAGTCCTTCTGCACCCCAGTCTCCAACCTCTCCTCTCTGTAACAGGCCTTCTGCACGCCAGTCTCCAAACTCTCCTCTCTGTAGCAGGCCTTCTGCATCCCAGTCTTCAACCTCTGCTCTCTGCAACGATCCATCTGCACCCCAGTCTTTAACCTCTGCTCTCTGCAATGATCCCACTGCACCCCAGTCTCCAACCTCTGATCTTTGCAATAGTCCTTTTGCAACTCTGTCTCCAAATTCTGCTCTCTTTATGATCCTTCTGCACCCATGTCTATAAGGTCTGCTTATTGCAACGATCTTTCTGCACCCCAGTGTCTAACCACTGCTCTATGTAACAAAATTTTGCACCTCAGTCTCTAAGCTTTCCTCTCTGCAACAGTCCTTCTGCACCCCAGTCTCCAACTTCTGCTCTCTCTAAGAGTCCTTCTGCAACTCAGTCTCCAACATCTACTCTCTGCTACATTCATTCTGCAGCCCAGTCTTCATCTTCTGCTCTCTGCAACAGTCCTTCTTCACCCCAGTCTCCAACCTCTGCTCTCTGCAACAGTCCTTTTGCACCCCAGTCTTCAAATTCTGCTGTCTGTAAAAATCCTTCTGCACCTCAGTCTCCAAACTCTGTTCTCTGCAACGGTCCTTCTGCACCTCAGTCTCCAACCTCTCTTTTCTGTAACAGGCCTTCTGGACTCCAGTCTCCCAACTCTGCTCTCTGCAGAAGGCCTTATTCACCCCAGTCTCCATAATGTGCTCTCTGCAACGATCCTTCAGCACCCCAGTCTCCAACCTCTGATCTCTGCAACAGTCCATCTGCACCTCAGTCTCCAAATTCTGCTCTCTGTAAGATGCTTCTACACACCTGTATCCAACCTCTGCTCTCTGTAACAGTCCTTTTGCACCCGAGTCTCAAACCTCTGCTCTCTGTAACAGGACTTTTCCACCCTAGTCTAAAACCTCTGCTCTCTACAACAGTCCTTCTGCACACTAGTTACCAAGATCTGCTCTCTGCAACAGTACTTCTGCACCTCAGTCTTAAAACTCTGCTCTCTGCAACGACCCTTCTGCACCCCAGTCTTCAACCTCTGCTCTCTGCAACGATCCTTCTGCACCCCAGTCTCCAACCTCTGCTCTCTTCAATGATCCTACTGCACCCCAGTCTCCAACCTCTGATTTTTGCAACAGTCCTTTTGCAACTCTTTCTCCAACTTCTGTTCTCTGTAAGATTCTTCTGCAACCCTGTCTCCAAGCTCTGCTTATTGCAACGATCCTTATGCACCCCAGTGTCCAACCACTGCTCTATGTAACAAAATTTTGATCTCAGTCTCCAAGCTCTGATCTCTGCAACAGTCCTTCTGCACCCCAGTCTCCAACTTCTGCTCTAAGAGTCCTCCTGCAACTCAGTCTCCAACATCTACTCTCTACAACTTTCCTTCTGCAGCCCAGTCTTCATCCTCTGCTCTCTGCAACAGTCCTTCTTCACCCCAGTCTCTAACATCTGCTCTCTGCGACAGTCCTTCTGCACCCTAGTCTCCAAATTCTGCTCTCTGTAACAATCCTTCTGCACGTCAGTCTCCAAAATCTGTTCTCTGAAACGGTCCTTCTGCAACTCAGTCTCCAACATCTACTCTCTACAACATTCCTTCTGCAGCCCAGTCTTCATCCTCTGCTCTCTGCAACAGTCCTTCTTCACCCCAGTCTCTAACATCTGCTCTCTGCGACAGTCCTTCTGCACCCTAGTGTCCAAATTCTGCTCTCTGTAACAATCCTTCTGCACGTCAGTATCCAAAATCTGTTCTCTGAAACGGTCCTTCTGCAACTCAGTCTCCAACCTCTACTCTCTGTAACATTCCTTCTGCACTTGACTCTCCAAACTCTGCTCTCTGTAGGATCTTTCTAAAACCCAGTCTCTAACCTCTGCTCTCTGTATCTATTATTCTGCACCTCAGTCTCCAACCTCTGCTCTCTTTTACAGTTTTTCTATACCACAGTCTCCAAACTCTGGTCTCTGTTACGGTCCTTTTGCACCCTAATTTTCAACCACTTCTTTCTGAAACAGTACTTCTGCACCTCAGTCTCCAAACTCTGCTCTCTGTAACAGTCCTTCTACACCTCAGTCTCCAACCTCTGCTCTCTGTAACAGTCCTTCTTAAACTCAGTCTGACACCTCTGCTCTCTGCACGATTCTTCTGTCCTCCAGTCTCCAAAAACTGTTCTCTATAACAGTCCTTCTGATCAGCAGTCTCAACACTCTGCTCTCTGTATCTATCCTTCTGCACCTCAGTGACCAACCTGTGCTCGCTGTAACATTCCTTCTACACCTTAGTCTCCAACCTGTGCTCTCTGTAACAGTTTACCTATACCGCAGTCTCCAAAATCTAGTCTTTGTAACGGTCCTTCTGTACCCTAATTTCCAACCTCTGCTTTCTTTAACAGTCCTTCTGCACATCAGTCTCCAAACTCTGCTCTATCTAACAGTACTTCTACACCTCAGTCTCCAACCTCTGCTCTCTGTAACAGTCCTTCTACACCTCAGTCTGACACCTCTCCTCTCTGCATGGTCCTTCTGCACCCAGTCTCCTACCTCGGCTCTCTGTAACAGTCCTTCTGCACCTCAGTCTCCCAACTCTGCTCTCTGTAAGATCCTTCTGCAACCCAGTCTTTAAACTCTGCACTTTGTACCAGTCCTTCTGCACAACAGTCTCGTACTTCTGCTCTCTGGAACAGGACTTCTGCAACCCAGTCTCCAAACTCTGCTCTTTGTAACAGGCTTTCTGCAACCCAGTCTCCAAACTCTTCTCTCTGCAACAATTCTTCTCCACTCCAGTCTTTAACATCTGCTGTCTGCAACAGTCGTTTTGAACCCCAGTCTCCAAACTCTGCTCTCTGTAAGATCCATCTGAACCCGAGTCTCCAACCTATGCTCTGTAACAGTCTTTCTACACCCAAATCGCCAAACTCTGCTCTCTCTAACAGTCTTTCTGCACCTCAGTCTCCAACCTCTGCTCTCTGTAACAGTCCTTTTGCACCCCAGTCTCTAAAATCTGCTCTCTGCAACATTCCTTCTGTACCCTAGTCTTCAACATCTGCTCTCTTCATCACTCCTTCTGCACCCCAGTCTCCAAACTCCGATCTCTGCAATGATCCTTCTGGACCCCAGTTTACAACCTCTGCTCTCTGTAACAGTCCTTCTGCACCACAGTCTCCAACCTCTGCTCTCTATAAGATCTTTCTGCACTCTAGTTTCCAAACTCTGCTGTCTATAACATTCCTTCTCCACCCCAGTCTTAAACCTCAGCTCTCTGCAACAGTCCTTCTGCTCCCCAATCTCCGAGATCTGTTCTCTATAATAGTCCTTCTGTTTCGCAGTCTCCAACCTCTGCTCTATGTAAAGGTCCTTCTACACCCCAGTCTCCAAACTCTGCTTTCTGTATCAGTCTGCCTGAACTACAGTCTCCAAAATCTGTTCTCTGTATCTATCCTTTGCACCTCAGTCTCCAACCTATGCTCTATGTTAGAGTCCTTCTGCACTCCAGCCTTCAGCCTCTTCTCTAGGTAACAGGCCTATACCGCAGTCTCCAAATTATGCTCTCTGTAACGGTTCTTATGCACCTTAATTACCAAACACTGCTTCCTGTAACAGTCCTTCTGCACCCCAGTCTCCAAACGCTGCTCTCTTTAACACTCCTTCCACACCTCAGTCTCCAAGCCCTGCTCTCTGTAACAATTCTTCTGCACCCCAGTCTCTAAAATCTGCTGTCTGCAACAGTCCTTTTCCACCCTAGTCTCCAACATCTGCTCTCTGCAACAGTCCTTCTGCACCCCAGTCTCCAAACTCTGCTCTCTGCAACGAACCTTCTGGACCCCAGTCTCCAACGTCTGCTCTCTGCAACAGTCCTTCTGCAATACAGTCTCCAACCTCTGCTCTCTGTAAGATCTTTCTGCACTCCAGTTTTCAAACTCTGCTCTCTGTAAAATTTCTTGTCCACCCCAGTCTCAAACCTCTGTCCTCTGCAACAGTCCTTCTGCTCTCCAGTCTCCGAGATCTGCTCTCTGTCACAGACCTTATGAACCGCAGTTTTCAAACTCTGCTCTTTGTAATGGTCCTTCTGCAACCCAGTCTCCAACCTCTGCTTTTTGGATCCGTCCTTCTGAACCCCGGTCTCCAACCTCTGCTCTTTGTATCTATTTTTCTGCACCTCAGTCTTAAACATGTGGTTTCTGTAACAGTCCTTCTGCACCCCAGTCTCCAAACTCGTCTCTCTGTAACAGTCCTTCTATACTGCAGTCTCTAACCTCTGCTCTCTGTAACGGTCCTACTGCACCCCAATTTCCAACCTCTGCTTTCTTTCACAGTCCTTCTGCACATCAGTCTCTAAACTCTGCTCTCTGTAACAGTCTTTCTACACCTCAGTCTGAAACCTGTGCTCTCCATGATTCTTCTGCACCCCAGTCTCCAACCACTGCTCTTGTAACATTTCAACTGCACCTCAGTCTCCAACATCTGCTCACTGTAAGTTCCTTCAGCAAACCAGTCTCCAAACTCTGCTCTCTGTAACAGTTTTTCTGCACCCCAGTCTCCAACCACTGCTCTCTGTAACAGACCAACTGCACCTCAGTCTCCAACATATGCTCACTGTAAGTTCCTTCAGCAAACCAGTCTCCAAACTCTGCTCTCTGTAACAGTTTTTCTGCACCCCAGTCTCCAAACTCTCCTCTCTGTAACAGGCCTTCTGCACGCCAGTCTCGAAACTCTGCTCTCTATAGCAGGCCTTCTGCACGCCAGTCTCCATACTCTGCTCTCTGTAGCAGGCCTTTTGCACCACATTCACCAAACTCTGGCCTCTGTAATGATCCTTCTGCACCCCAGTCTCCAACGTCTGTTTCTGTATAAGTCCTTCTGAATCCCAGTCTCCAACATCTGCTCTCTGTTTCTATCCTTCTTCACCTCAGTCTCCAACATGTGATTTCTATAACAGTCCTTCTGCACCCAAGTCTCCCAACTCTGCTCTCTGTAACAGTCCTTCTATACCGTAGTCTCCAACCTCTGCTCTCTGTAACGGTCCTTTTGCACCCCAATTTCCAACCTCTGCTTTCTGTAACAGTCTTTCTGCACCTCAGTCTCCAAACTCTGCTCTCCGTAACAGTCCTTCTACACCTCAATCTTTAACCTCGGCTCTCAGTAACAGTACTTCTGCATCTCAGTCTGAAACCTCTCCTCTCCACGATACTTCTGCACCCCAGTCTCCAACCACTGCTCTCTGTAACAGTCCGCCTGCACCTTAGTCTCCAACCTCTGCTCTCTGTAAGATTATTCAGCAACCCTTTCTTCAAAATCTGCTCTCTTTACCAGTCATTCTGCACCCCAGTCTCCAACCTCTCCTCTCTGTAACAGGCCTTCTGCACGCCCGACTCCAAATCTGCTCTCTTTAGCAGGCCTTCTGCACGCAAATCTCCAACCTCTCCTCTCTGCAAGGATCCTTCTGCACCCCAGTCTTTAACCTCTGCTCTCTGCAATAATCCTACTGCACCCCAGTCTCCAACCTCTGATCTCTACAACAGTCCTTCTGCACCTCAGTCTCCAAATTCTGCTCTCTGTAAGATCCTTCTGCACTGCTGTCTCCAACCTCTGCTCTCTGTAACAGTCCTTCTTTACCGCAGTCTCCAAACTCTGCTCTCCGCAACAGTTCTTCTGCACCCCAGTCTCCAAACTCTGCTCTCTACAACAGTCCTTCGGCACCCTAGTTACCAACATCTGCTCTCTTTTACAGTCCTTCTCCACCCCAGTCTCCAACCTCTGCTCCTGTAGCAGTCCTCCTGTACTGCAGAATCCAACCTCTGCTCTCTGTAAGGGTCTTTCTGCACCCCAGACTCCAATCTCTGCTTTCTGTATCAGTCCTTCTGAAACCCAGTCTCCCACCTCTTCTCTCTATAACAGTCCTTCTGCACCCCAGTCTCCAAAGTCTGCTATCTGCAACAGTCCTTCTGCACCCCAGTCTCCAAACTCAGCTCTCTGTAACAATTCTTCTGCACCTCAGTCTCCAAACTCTGTACTCGGCAATATTTCTTCTGCACCTCATTCTCCATCCTCTACGCTCTGTAACAGTCTTTCTGCACCTGATTCTTCAATCTCTGATCTCTGTAGGATGCTTCTCCAACCCAGTCTCCAAACTCTGCTCTCTGTAACAGTCCTTCTGCACACCAGTCTCCTACCTCTGCTCTCTGTTAGACCCTTCTGAAACCCAGTCTCCAAACTCTGCTCTCTGTAACAGTCCTTCTGCAGAATAGTTTTCAACCTCTGCTCACTGTGACAGGAATTTTACAACCTAGTCTTGAACCTCTGCTCTCTGTAACAGGCCTTCAGAACCCCAGTCTCAAACCTCTTCTCTCTGCAATGATTTTTCTCCACCCCAGTCTCCACCCTCTGCTCTTGGCAACAGTCCTGCACCCTAGTCACCAACCTCTGCTCTATGTAAGATCTTTATGCACTCCAGTCTCCAACCTCTTCTCTCTGCAATGATTCTTTTCCACCCCAGTCTCCACCATCTGCTCTCTGCAACAGTCCTTTTGCACCTCAGTCACTAAACTCTGCTCTCTGTAAGATCCATATGAACCACAGTCTCCAATCTTTGCTCTCTGTAACAGTCCTTCTCCACACAAGTCTCCAAACTATGCTCTCTGTAACTGTCCTTATGCACCTCAGTCTCGAAACTCTTCTCTCTGTAACAGTCCATCTGCACCTCAGTCTCTAAAATCTGCTCTCTGCAACGATCATTCTGGACCCAAGTTTCATACTTCTGCTCTGTGCAACAGTCCTTCTGTACCACAGTCTCCAACCTCTGCTCTCTGTAAGATCCTTCTGCACTCAAGTTTCTAAACTCTGCTCTCTGTAACATTCCTTCTCCACACAAGTCTCAGACTCCTGTCCTCGGCAACATTCCTTCTGCAATCTTCTCTGTGTAACAGTCCTTCTGTACCGCAGTCTCCAACCTCTGCTCTCTCTAACCGTCCTTCTACACCCCAATTTCCAACCTCTGCTTTCTTTAACAGTCCTTCTGCACCTCAGTCTCCAAACTCTGCTCTCTGTAACACTTCTTCTACACCTAAGTCTCTAACCTCTGCTCTCTGTAACAGTCCTTCTGCACCCCAGTCTCCAACCTCTGCTATTGGTAACAGATCTATACCGCAGTCTTCAAACTCTGCTGTCTTTAATGATCCTTCTGCATCCCAATTTCCAAACTCTGCTTCCTGTAACAGTCCGTCTGCACCTGAATCTCTAAACTCTGTTCTCTGTAACAGTCCTTCTACACCACAGTCTCCAACTTCTTCTCCCTGCAACAGTCCTTCTGCACCCCAGTCTCCAACATATGCTCTCTGCAACAGTCCTTCTGTATCTCAGTCTGAAAACTCTGCTGTCTGGAACGAACCTTCTGCACCCCAGTCTCCTACCTCTGCTCTCTTTAAGAGTCAATCTACACCTCAGTCTCCAACCTCTGCTATCTTTAAAAGTCCTTCTGCACCTCAGTCTCCAAATTCTGCTCTCTTTAAGATCCTTCTGCACCGCTGTCTTTAAACTCTGCTCTCTGTAACAGTCTTTTTGCACCCCAGTCTCCAACCTCTACTCTCCGCAACAGTTCTTCTGCACCCCAGTCTCCAAACTCTGCTCTGTGCAACAGTCCTTCGGCACCCTAGTTACCAACATCAGTTCTCTTTTACAGTCCTTCTGCACCCCAGTCTCCAACCTCTGTTCTCTGTAACAGTCCAGCTGTACTGCAGAATCCAACCTCTTCTCTCTGTATCGGTCTTTCTGCACCCCAGTCTCCAATCTCTGCTTTCTGTATCAGTCCTTCTGCACCCCAGTCTCCAACCTCTGCTCGCTATAACAGTCCTTCAGCACCCTAGTCTCCAAAATCCGCTATCTGCAACACTCCTTCTGCACGCCAGTCTCCAGCCTCTTCTCTCTGTAACAATCCTTCTGCACCTCAGTCTCCAAACTCTGTACTCTGCAACGTTACTTCTGAACCTCAGTTTCCAACATCTACTATCTGTATCAGTCTTTCTGCACTTGATTCTTCAACCTCTGCTCTCTCTAGCATCCTTCTCCAACCCAGTCTCCAAACTCTGCTCTCTGTAACAGTTCTTCTGCACACCGGTCTTCAACCTCTGCTCTGTGTAACCATCCTTCTGCACCCCAGTCTCCAATCTCTGCTTTCTCCAAGGATCCTTCTACACCTCACTCTCCAACCTCTGCTATCTGCAAGGATTCCTCTGCACCACAATCTCCAACCTTTGCTCTCTGCAACAGTCCTTCTGCAAACCAGTCTCCAACATGTGCTCTCTGCAACAGTCCTTCAGCAACTCAGTCTAAAAACTCTGCTCTCTTCAACGATCCTTCTGCACCTCAGTCTCCTACCTCTGCTCTCTGTAAGACCCTTCTGCAACCCAGTCTCCAAATTCTGATCTCTGTAACAGTCATTCTGCAGAATAGTTTCCAACGTCTGCTTTCTGTACCAGAAATTTTGCAACCCAGTCTCAAACCTCTGCTCTCTGTAACAGTCCTTCAGAACCCCAGTCTCCAACCTCTTCTCTCTGCAATGATTTTTCTCCACCCCAGTCTCCAACCTCTGCTCTCGGCAACAGTCCTTCTGCACCCTACTCACCAACGTCTGCTCTCTGTAAGATCCTTATGCACTGCAGTCTCCAACTCTTCTCTCTGCAACGATTCTTCTCCATCCCAGTCTCCAACATCTGCTATCTGCAACTGTCCTTTTGCATACCAGTCTCCAAACTCTGCACTCTTTAAGATAGATCTGAACACCATTTTCCAACCTCTGCTCTGTGTAACAGTCCTTCTGCACACCAGAATCCAAACTCTGCTCTATGTAACTGTCCTTCTGCACCTCAGTCTCCAAACTTTGCTCTCTGTAACAGTCCATCTGCACCTCAGTCTCTAAAATCTGCTCTCTGCCATGATCCTTCTGGACCCCAGTCTCCTACTTCTGCTCGATGAAACAGTCCTCCTGAACCACAGTCTTTAGACTCTGCTCTCTGTAAGATCCTTCTGCACTCCAGTTTCCAAACTCTGCTCTATGTATCATTCCTTCTCCACCCCAGTCTCCAACTTCTGTCCTCTGCAACAGTCCTGCTGCTCCCCAGTCTCTGCTATCTGCTCTGTGTAACAGTCCTTCTGTACTGCAGTCTCCAACTCTGCTCTCTGTAATGGTTCTTCTACACCCCAATTTCCAACCTCTGCTTTCTGTAACAGTACTTCTGCACCTCAGTCTCCAAACTCTGCTCTCTGTAACACTCCTTCTACACCTCAGTCTCCAACCTGTGCTCTCTGTAACATTCCTTCTGCATCCCAGTCTCCAACCTCTGCTCTCTGCATTGATACCTCTGCACCCCAGTCTCCAACCTTGTTCTCTACAACAGTACTTCTGTACTGCAGTCTCCAACCTCTGTTCTCTTTAAGGGTCCTTTTGCAACCCAGTCTGCCACCTCTACTTTATATATCAGTCCTTCTGCACCACAGTCTCCAAACTCTGCTCTCTGTAACCGTCATTCTGCAAATCACTCTGCAACCTCTGCTCTCTGAAACACTCCTTCTGCAACCAATCTTCAAACTCTGCTCTCTACAAGAGTCCTACTGCACCCCAGTATCCATCCTCTGCTCTCAGAAACAGTCCTTCTCCACCCCAGTCTCCAACCTCTGCTCTCTTTAACAGTCCTTCTTTACTGCAATCTCCAACCTCTGCTCTCAGTAAGGGTCCTTCTGCACCCCAGTCTCCAAATTCTGCTTTCTGTATCAGTAATTCTGCAACCCAGTCTCTAAACTGTGCTCTCTGTAACAGTCTTTCTGCACCTCAGACTTAATCCTCTGCTCTATGCTACAGTTTTTAAGCGCCCCAATCTTTAACCTCTTTTCTCTGCCACAGTCCTTCTGCAGCTCAGTGTCAAAACTCTACTCTCTGTAAGATCCTTCTAAAACCCAGTCTCCAACCTCTACTTTCTGCAATGTTCCTTCTGTAAACCACTCTCCAAACTCTGTTCTCTACAACAGTCATACTGCACCCCAGTCTCCAACGTCTGCTCTCTGTAAGAGTCTTTCAGTCTCCAACCTGTGCACTCTGTAAAAGTCCTTCTGCACCCCAGTCTCCAACCTGTGCTCTCAGTAAAAGTCTTTCTGCACCACAGTCTCCAACCGCTGCTCACTCTAACAATCCTTCTGAACCCCAGTCTCCAAACTCTGCTCTCCACAATGATCCTTCTGCACCCCAGTCTCTAAAGTCTAATCTTTGTTACAGTCCTTCTGCACCCCAGTCTTCAAACTCTGCTTTCTGTAACCGTCTTCTGCATCTCAGTCACCATCCTCTGCTCTATGCAACAGTTCTTTTTCACCCAAGTCTCCAACGTCTGGTCTCTGAAAAAGTCCTTCTAAACCCTAGTCTCCAACCTCTGCTCTCTGTACCAGTCTTTCTACACCCCATTCTCCATACTCTGCTCGCCCCAAGTATACTTCCATATCCCAGTCTCCATCCTCTGCTCTCTGCAGCTTTCCTTTTGCACCCCAGTTTCCAGCATCTGCTCTCTTCAACAGTCCTTCTCCACCCCAGTCTCCAAACTCTGCTCTCTGTAACAGTCCTTCTGGACCCAAATCTCCAACCTCTACTCTCTGCAACAGTCCTTCTACACCCCAGTCTCCACCCTCTGCTTTCAGCTAAAGTTTTTCTGCACCCCAGTCTCCAACCTCATCTCTCTGTAACTATTCTTCTTCACCTCAGTCTTTAACCTCTGCTCTTTGCAAGGGTCCTTCGCACCTCAGTCTCCAACCTCTATTCTCTGTAACAGTGCTTCTGCACCTCAGTCACCACCTCTGCTCTTTGTAAGATCTTTCTGAACCCCAGTCTCCAACATCTGCTCGCTGCAACACTCCTTGTTCAATCCAGTCTCCAAAGTCTGCTCTAAGCAACAGTTCTTCTGTACCTCAGTCTTAAAAATCTGCTCTCTTCATCAATTCCTCTGTACCCAAGTCTCCAAACTCTGCTCTCTGTAACAGTCTTTCTGTACCTCTGTCTTCTACCTCTGCTCTCTGTAAGACCATTCTGAAACCCAGTCTTCAAGCTCTACTCTCTGCAACGATCCTTCTGCACACCAGTCCCCTACCTCTTTTCTCTAAAACAGTCCTTGTGCACCCCAGTATCCTACCTCTGCTTTCTGTAAGATCATTCTGCACACCAGTCTCAAACCCTGCTCGCTGGAACAGTCCTTCTAAAACCTCTCTCCAAATTCTGCTCTCTGCAACGGTCCTTCTTCACCCCAGTCTCCAACGTCTGTTTTCTGCAACAGTCCTTCTACACCCCAGTGTCCAAACTCTGCTCTCTCTAACAGTCCTTCTGTACCAGAGTCTCCAACCTCTGCTCTCTATAACGGTCCTTCTGCCCCCCAGTCTCCAACATCTGCTTTCTTTGTCAGTCCTTCTGCACCCCAGATTTCAACATCTGATCTCTGTAACAGTCCTTCTACACCTCAGTCTTCAACCGCTGCTTTCAACAAGAGTCCTTGTGAACCCCAGTCTCCTACCTCTACTCTCTGCAACATTTTTTCTGCACCCCAGTATCAAACCTATGCTCTCTGTAATAGTCTGTCTGCACCTTAGTCTCCAACCTCTGCTCTCTGTAATGATCCTTCTGCACCCCAGTCTCAAACATCTGCTCTCTGTAACAGTTCTTCTGCACTGCAGTTTCCAAACTCTTTTCTCTGTAAGATCGTACTGAAACCCAGTCTCCAACGTCTGCTATCTGTAACTGTCCTTCTGCACCCCAGTCTTTAACGTCTGCTCTCTGCAACAGTCCTTCTGCACCCAAGTCTCCAACCTCTGCTCTCCGCAACATTCCTTCTACACCCCAGTCTCCAAAATGTGCTCTCTGTAAAAGCCTTTCTGCACCCCAGTCTCCAAACTCTGCTCTCTCTAATGATCCTTCTGCACCTCAAACTCTAACCTCCACTCTCTGCAACAGTCCTTCTGCACCTCAGTCTCCAAACTCTGCTTTCTGCAACAGTCCTTCTGCACTCAAGTCTCCAACCTCTGCTCTCCGCAACAATCCTTCTGCACCCCAGACTCCAAACTTTTTTCTCTACATAAGTTATTCTTCACCCCAGTCTTCAACATCGACTCTCTGTAACAGTCCTTCTGTACCGCCGTCTCCAACCTCTGTTCTCTTTAAGGGTCCTTATGCACCCCAGTATCCAACCTCTGCTTTCAGAATCAGTCATTTTTCACCACCATCTCCAAACTCTTCCCTCTCTAACAGTTCTTCTGCAACTCAGTCTGCAACCTCTGCTCTCTGCAACAGTCCTTCTGCACCACAGTATCCATCCTGTACTCTCTGCAACAGTCCTTTTGCACCCCAGTCTCCAACATCTGCTCTCTGCAGCAGTAATTCTCCACCCCAGTCTCCAACTTCTGCTCTCTGTAACAGTCCATCTGTACTGCATTCTCCAAACTCTGCTCTCGGTAAGGGTACTTCTGCAACCGAGTCTCCAACCTCTATTTCTGTATCAGTCCTTCTGCACCCCAGTCTCCAAACTGTTCTCTGTGTAACTGTACTTCTGCACCTTAGTCTCCAACCTCTGCTCTCTGCTACACTCCTTCTGGACCCCAATTTCCAAACTCTACTCTGTGCAACAGTCCTTCTACATCGAAGTCTAAAACATCTGCTCTCTGCAACAATCCTTCTGCACGCAAATCTTCAACCTCTACTCTCAGCAACAGTTATTCTGAACCTCAGTCTCCAAACTCTGCTCTCTGCAACATTCCTTCTTAACCCCACTATCAAACCATTGTTCTCTGTAAAAGTCTGTCTCGACCCCAGTCTCCAACCTCTGCTCTCTGTAAGGATCCTTCTGCACCTATGTCTCGAATCTCTGCTCTCTGTAACAGTCTTTCTGCACCTAAGTCTCCAAACTCTTTTCTCTGTAAGATCCTTCTGAAAACCAGTCTCCAACGTCTCCTCTCTGTAACAGTCCTTCTGCACCCCAGTCTTTAACCTCTTCTCTCTGCAACAGTCCTTCTGCACCTCAGTCTCCAACCTCTGCTTTCTGCAACAGTCCTTCTGCAAAGAAATCTCCGACCTCAGCTCTCTGCAACATTCCTTCTGCACCGAAGTCTCCAACCTATGCTCTCTGTAAAAGTCTTTCTGCACCCCAGTCTCCAAATTCTGCTCTCTGTAATGATCCTTCTGCACTCCAGTCTCGAACCTCTGCTCTCTGCAAAGATCCTTCTGCCCCTCAGTCTCCAACCTCTGCTCTCTGCAACGATCCTTCTGCACACCAGACTCAAACCTCTGCTAGCTGCAACAGTCCTTGTAAACCCCAGTCTCCAACATCTGCTTCCTGCAACAGTTCGTCTGTACCTCAGTCTGAAAACTCTGCTCTCTGAAATAATCCATCTGCACCCCAGTCTCCAACCTCTGCTCTCTGTAACAATTATTCTGTACCTCAGTCTCCAATCACTGCTCTATGCATCAGTCCTTCTGCACCCAAGTCTCCAACATCTGCTCTCTGCAAAAGTCCGTCTACACCCTAGTCTCCATACTCTGCTCGCCTAAACAATCCTTCTTCACCCCAGGCTCCAACATTTGTTCCCTACATCAGACCTTCTGCACTCAGTGTGCAATCTCTGGTCTCTGCAACAGTCCTTCTTCACCCCAGTCTCCATCTTCTGCTCTCTGCAGCAGTTATTTTGCAACCCAGTGTCCAACATCTGCTCTCTTCAAAAGTCATTCTCAATTCCAGTCTCCAATCTCTGTTCTCTGTAACAGTTCTTCTGTACTGCATTCTCCAAACTCTTCTCTCTCTAAGGGTACTTCTGCACCTGAGTCTCGAACCCTTGATTTCTGTATCAGTCCTTCTGCAACCCAGTCACCAAGTCTGCTCTCTGCTACAGTCCTTCTGCATCCCAATCTCCGACCTCTACTCTCTGCAACAGTCCTTCTACATCCCAGTCTAAAACCTCTGCTCTGGGCAATAGCCCTTCTGCACCCTAGTGTCCAAACTCTGCTCTCTGTAACAATCCTTCTGCACCTCAGTTCTGAACCTCTGCTCTCTGCAACAGTCCTTCTGCACCTCAGTCTCCAACGTCCACTCTCTGTAATAGTGCTTCTGCACCTCAGTCTCCAAACTCTGCTCTCTGTAAGATCTTTCTGCAACCCAGTCTTCAAACTCTGCTCTCTATAACAGTCCTTCCTCACCCCAATCTCCAAACTCTGCTCTCTGTAACAGGCCTTCTGCACCCCAGTCTCCAAACTCTGCTCTCTGTGTCAGTCCATCTGCACCCGAGTCTCTAACCTCTTCTCTCTGCAACGATCTTTCTATACCCCAGTCTCATACCTGTGCTCTGTGTAACAGTCCTTGTGTAACCCAGTCTAAAACATCTGCTCTCTGCAACAGTTCTTCTGTACCTCAGTCTGAAATCTCTGCTCTCTGCAATAATCCTTCTGCACCCAGTCTCTTAACTCTGCTCTTAGTAACAGTTCTTCTGTACCTCAGTCTCCAAACTCTGCTCTCTGTAAGACCCTTCTGAAACCCAGTCTTCAAACTCTGCTCTCTGTAACAGTCCTTCTGCACCCAGTCTCTAAACTCTTCTCTCTAACAGGCCTTCTATACCCCAGTTTCTAAACTCTGCTCTGTGTAAGAGCCCTTCAGAACCCCAGTCTCCAAACTCCACTCTCTGCAATGATTATTCTGCACCCCAATCTCCAACCTCTGCTCTCTACAACAGTTTTTTTGTACCCCCAGTCTACAATATCTGCTCTCTGTAAGATATTTCTGCAAACCAGTCTCCAAACTCTGCTCGCTGTAACTGTCCTTCTGTACCGGATTCTCCAAAAATTGCTCTTTTAAACGGTCCTTCTGCACCCCAGTCTCCAACATCTTCTTTCTCTTTCAGTCCGTCTGTACCCCAGTCTCCAAACTCTGCTCAATGTAACAGTCTTTCTGAACATGTTTCCAACCTCTGCTTTCTACAACAGTCCTTCTGCACACAAGTTTCCAAATACTGCTCTCTGCAATATTCCTTCTGCACCCCAGTCTCCAACCTGTGCTCTCTGCAACGATCATTCAGCACCTCATTCTCCAAACTCTGCTCTCTGCAAAGATCCTTCTGCACACCAGTTTCCAAACTTTGCTCTCTGTAACACTCCTTCTGTACCTCAGTCTTCTATATTTGCTCTATGAAACAGTCCTTCTACACCCCAGACTCCAACCTCTGCTCTCTGCAACAGTCCTTCTAAACCCCAGTCTCTATACTCTGCTCGCCCCAACGATCCTACTGAACACCAGTCTCCAACGTCTGCTCTCTGCAACAGTCCTTCTACACCCCAGTCTCCAACCTCTGCTCTCTGCAACAGTCTTTCTACACCCCAATCTCCACAATCTGCTGGCCCCAACGATCCTTCTACTCCCCAGTCTTTAAACTCTGCTCTCTGTAACAGTCCTCCTGTAGCTCAGTCTCCAACCTCATCTCTCTGTAAGACCCTATTGAAACCCAGTCTGCAAACTCTGCTTTCTGTAACAGTCCTTCTGCACCCCACTCTACAACCTCTGCTGTCTGTAACAGGCCTTGTGCACTCCAGTCTCCAAACTCTGCTCTCTTCAAGGATCCTTCTGGACCCCAGTCTCCAACATCTGCTCTCTACAACAGTCCTTCTGCACCCCAGTCTCGAAACTCGGCTCTCTGCAAGATCCTTCTGCACACAGTCTCCAACCGCTGCTCGCTGTACCAGTACTTCTGCAATCCAGTCTCCAAACTCTGCTCTCTGTAAAAATAATTCTGCACCTCAGTCTACAACATCTGCTCTCTGCAACAGTCTTCTGCAACCCAGTCTCCAACCTCTGCTCTCTGAAAGAGTCCATCTGTACCGGATTCTCCAACCTCTGCTTTCTGTAACGGGCCTTCTGCACCCCAGTCTCCAACATCTGCTTTCTCTATCAGTCCTTCTGCACCCCAGTCTCCAAACTCTACTCTCTGGAACAGTCCTTCTGTACCGGATTCTCCAACCTCCGCTCTTTGTAACGGTCCTTCAGCACCTCAGTCTCCAACATCTGCTTTCTCTATCAGTCCTTCTGCACCTCAGTCTCTCATCCTCTGCTTTCTGCAACAGTTCTTCTGCACCCAAGTCTCCAACCTCTGCTCTCTGCAACATTCCTTTTGCACCCCAGTCTCCAAACTCTGCTCTCTTTAATGATCCTTCTGCACCTCAGTCTCTAACCTCTGCTCTCTGCAATGATCTTTCTACACCTCAGTCTCCAATTTCTGCTCTCTACAACGATCCTTTTGCACCCCAGTCTCAAACATCTGCACTTTGTAACAGTCCTTCTACACCTACATCTTCAAACTCTGCTCTCTTCAACAGTCTTTTTGCACCCCAATCTCCAACATCTGCTCTCTTCAACAGTCCTTCTATACCCCAGTCTCCAACCTCTGCTCTCTTAAACATTCCTTCTCTACCCAAATCTCCAACCTCTGCTCTCTGAAACAGTCCTTCTGAACCTCAGTCTCCAAACTCTGCTCTCTGAAATAATCTTCTGCAACCCAGTCTTCAAACTATGCTCCCTGTTACAATTTTAATGCTCCCCAGTACCAAACTCTGCTCTCTTTAAGAGGCCTTCTGCACCGCAGTCATCAACCTCTGCTCTCTGCAACGATCCTTCTGCACATCAATCTTTAACCTCTGCTCTCAGCAACGGTCCTTATGCACCCCAGTATCCAAACTCTGCTCTCCGCAACAGTCCTTCTGTACCCCAGTACCAAAACTCAGCTCTTTGAAAGATGCTTCTGCACCCAAGTCTCCAAACTCTACTCTCTGTAACAATCCTTCTGCACCCCAGTCTCCAACCTATGCTCTCTGAAACAATCCTTCTGCACATTAGTTTTTATCCTCTGCTCTCTGTATCAGTCCTTCTGCACCCCAGTCTCCAACTTCCGTTCTCGGCAACAGTCATTCTGCACAACAGTCTGCATCATCTGCTCTCTGTAAGAGTCCTTCTGTACTGCAGTCTCCAAACTCTGCTCTCTGTAGCGGTCCTTCTGGACCCCAGTATCTCACCTCTGCTTTCGGTATCAGTCCTTCTGCACCTCAGTCTCCAATCTCTGCTCTCTGTATCAGTCCTTCTGCACCCCTGATTCCAGACTCTGCTCTCTGAAACAGTCCTTCTGCACCTCAGTATTCAACAACTGCTTTCTGCAACAGTCCTTCTAAACCCCAGTCTCCAAACTCTGCTCTCTGGAACAGTCCTTTTATACCCCAGTCTCCATAATCTGCTCTCTGCAACAATCTATCTGCACCTCTGTCTCAAACGTCTGCTCTGCAAAAGTCTCTTTACAACACAGTCTCCAACCTCTGCTCTCTGGAAGATCCTTCTGTAACCCAGTTTCCAAATTCTACTCTCTGTAACATTCCTTCTGCACCCCAGTCTCCAACCTCTGCTCTCTGCAATGGTCCCTATCCTCACCAGTCTCCAAACTTATTCTCAAAAACAGTTCTTCTGCACCACAGTCTCCAAATGCTGCTCTCTGTAACAGTCCGTCTGCACCTGACTGAGACTTCTGCTCTCTTCAACAATCCTTCTTCACCCCAGTTTTCCACCTCTGCTCTCTGTAACAGTACTTCTGTACTACAGTCTCCAACATCTGTTCTCTCTAACGGTCCTTCTGCACCCGAGTCTCCAAACTCTGCGTTATATATCAGTCATTCTGCACCCCAGTCTCCAACCTCTGCTCTCTGTAACAATCCTTCTGCACCTCAGACTCCAACCTCTGTTCTCTGCAACAGTCCTACTGTGCCTCAATCTCCAACCTCTGTTCTCTGCAACAGTCCTTCTAAACCCCAGTCTCCATACTCTGCTCGCACCACCAATTCTTCTGCACCCAAGTCTCCAAAATCTGCTCTCTGCAACAGTCCTTCTCCACCCCAGTCTCCAAACTCTGCTCTCTGCAACAGTCCTTCGTCACGCCAGTCTCCAACCTCTGCTTTCTGTGTCAGTCCTTCTGCACCCCAGTAACAAACCTCTGCTTTCTTTACAGTCCTTCTTCACCTCAGTCACTAAACTCTGCTTTCTGAAACCGTCCTTCTGCACCCCAGTCTCCAACCTCTGCTCTTTGCAACGATCCTTCTGCACCCTAGTCTCAATCCTCTGCTCGCTGCAACAGTCCTTTTGAACACAAATCTCCAACATCTGCTCTCTTTTACAGTTCTTCTGTACCTCATTCTCCAACCTCTGCTCTATGCAACAGTCCTTCTGCACTCAAGTCTTCAACATCTGGTCTCTGAAACAATCCTTCTACATCCCAGTCTCCAACCTCTGCTCTGTGCAACAGTATTTCTAGACCCCAGTCTCCATACTCTGCTTCCACCAACGTTCATTCTGCACCTTAGTCTCTGAAGTCTGCTCCCTGAAAAAGTTTTTCTACACAACAGTCTCCAAACTATGCTCTCTGCAACAGACCTTCTACACTCCAGTCTCAATACTCTACTCGCCCCAATGATCCTTCAGCACCCCAGTCTCCAACCTCTGGTCTCTACATCAGTTCTTTTGCACCCCAGTCTCCAAACTCTGCTCTATGTAACAGTCCTTCTCTACCGCAGTATCAAACTGCTGTTCTCTGTATGGTTCCTTATGCACCCCAGTATCCAACCTCTGCTTTATGTATCAGTCGTTTTGCAACACAGTCTCAAAACTCTGCCCTCTGTAACAGTCCTTATGTTACACAGTCTGCAACCTCTGTTCTCTGCAACAGTCCTTCTGCACCCAAGTCTCCAATCTCTGCGTTATGTAAGAGTCCTTCTGCACCCCAGTCTCCAACCTGTACTCTGTGTAACTGTCCCTCTGCACCTTAGTCTCCAACCTCTGCTCTCTATTACAGTCTTTCTAGACCCCAGTCTCCAACCTCTGCTCTCTGGAACAATCCTTCTGCACCTCAGTCTCCAACCTCTGCTCTTTGCAACGGTCTTTCTGCATCTGAGTCTCCAACCTCTACTCTCTGTAACAGTGCTTCTGCACCCCAGTGTCCAACCTCTGCTCTCTGAAACGATCCCTCTGCACCCCAGTCTCCAACCCCTGCTCGCTGCAACAGTTCTTGTGAACCCCAATCTCCAACATCTGCTCTATGCAATAGTTCTTCTGTACCTCAGTCTGAAAACTCTGATCTCTGAAATAATCCTTCTGCACCCGAGTCTCCAATGTCTGCTCTGTGTAACAGTCCTTCTGCACTTCAGTCTTCAACTTCTGCTCTGTATCAGTCCTGAACCCCTGTCTCTCACATCTGCTCTTTGTAAAAGTCCTTCTTCACCTCAGTCTTCAACCTCTGCTCTGTGTAACAGTCCTGCTGCACCCCAGTGTCCAACCTCTGCTATCTGCAAAGATCCTTTTGATTCCCAGTCTCCAACACCTGCTCTCTGCAACAGTCCTTCTTCACCCAAGTCTCCAACATCTGATCTCTGCAACAGTCTTTCTGCACCTCAGTCTCCAAACTCTGCTCCAAGTAAGATCCTTCTGCAACCCAGTCTCCAATCTCTGCTTTCTGAAACATTCCTTCTGCAACCCAGTCTCCAACCTGTGCTCTCTGTAAAAGTCTTCTGCACTGAAGTCTACCACCTCTTCTTTCTGTTTCAATCCTTCTGCAGCCCAGTCTCCACCTCTGCTCTCTTCAACGATTCTTCTGCAACTCAGTCTCCAACTTCTGCTCTCTTCAACTATCCTTCTGCACCCGAGTCTCCAACCTCTGCTCTCTGTAACTGTTTTTCTGCACATCAGAATCAAACTTCTGCTCTCTGCAATTCTCCTTCAGCACCCCTGTCTCCAACCTCTGCTCTCTGCAACGATCCTTATGCACCCCAGTTTCCAACATCTGCTCTCTGCAACAGTCCTTCTCCAACCCAGTCTACAACCTCTGCTTTCTTCAACGGTCCTGCTGCAACCCAGTCTCCAACATCTATTCTCTGCATCAGTCCTTCCTCTCCCCAGTCTCCAACTTCTGCTCTCTGTAACAGTTTTTCTGTACCGCAGTCTCCAACCTCTGTTCTCTGTAATGGTCCTTCTGCACCCCAGTCTCAAACTTCTGCTTTCTGTATAAGTCTTTCTGAACCACGGTTTCCAACCTCTACTCTCTGTAACAGTCTTTCTGCACCTCTGTCTCCAACCTCTGAACTCTGCAACCTTACTTCTGCACCCCAGTCTCTTACATCTGCTCTCTGTAACAGTCCTTCTGCACCCCATTCTCTAACCTCTGCTCTCTGCAACAGTCTTTCTGTACCACAGTCTCCAACCTCTGCTCTCTGTACGGTCCCTCTGCACCCAAGTCTCAACATCTGCTTTCTGTATCAGTAATTCTGCACCCCAGTATCCAAATTTGCTCTCTGTAACATTCTTTCTGCACCTCAGTCTCCAACCTCTGATCTCTGTGACAATTCTTCTGCACCCCAGTCTCCAACATTTGCACTCTGAAACAGTTCTTCTATAAACCATTCTTCCACCTCTGCTCTCTGTAACAGTCCTCCTTTATTGCAGTCTCTTAACTCTGCTCTCTGCAATGGTCCTTCTGTACCCTAGTCTCCAACCTCTGCTTTCTGTATCAGTCCTTCTGAACACCAGTCTCCAACCTCTGATCTCTGTAACAGTCCTTCTGCACCCAAGTCTCCAACACCTGCTCCCTGCAACAGTCTTTCTTAAACCCATTCTCCAAACTCTGCTATCTACAACAGTCCTTCTGCACCCCAGACTCCAACCTCTGCTCTCTGTAACAATCCTTCTTAACCTCTGTCTCCAACTCTGCTCTCTGCATTGGTCCTTCTGCACCTCTGTCTCCAACTTCTATTCTCTGTAACAGTCTTTCTGCACCTCAGTCTCTGCACCTCTGCTCTCTGTAGGATCTTTCTGCAACCCAGTCTCTAAAGTCTGCCCTCTATATCAGTCGTTCTGCATCCCTTCACCAAACTCTGATCTCTGTAACAGGCCTTCTGCACCGCAGTCTTTAACCTCTGTTCTCTGTAACAGTCCTTCTGCACCCCAATCTCAAACCTCTGCTCTCTACAAAGATCCTTCTGCACCCCAGTCTCCAACATCTTTAATCTCCAACAGTCCTTCTGCACCTCAGTCTGAAAACTCGGTTCTCTGCAACGATCCTTCTGCACCTCAGTCTCCAAAATCTACTCTCTGTAACAGTCCTGTTCCACCTCAGTCTCCAACCTCTTCTCTCTGTAAGATCCTTCTGCAACACTGTCTCCAAACTCTGCTCTCTCTAACAGTAATTCTGCACCCCAGTCTCCAACTTCTGCTCTCTGTCACAGTCTTTCTAAACCCCAGTTTTCAATCTCTGCTCTCTGCATCAGTCCTTCTGCACCCCAGAATCCAACTTCTGTTCTCTGTAACAATCATTCTGCACCTCAGTTCCCAAACACTGACCTCTGCAATGGACCTACTGTACCACAGTCTATAGCCTCTGCTCTCTGCAACGATCCTTATGAACCCCAGTCTCAAACCTCTGCTCTCTGCAACAGTCCTTCTGTACATCAGTCTGAAAACTCTGCTCTCTGCAAGGATCCTTGTGCACCACAGTCTCTAAACTCTGCTTTCTGAAACAGTTATTCTGCAACTCAGTCTCCAACGTCTGCTCTCTGTAACACTCATTCTATACCCAAGGCTCCATCCTCTACAATCTGTAAGATCCTTCTACATCCCAGTTTCCTAACTCTGCTCTCTGTAACATTCTTTTTTCACACCAGTGTCCAACCTCTGCTCGCTGCAACGGTCCTTGTGCACGACAGTCTCCAACCTCTGTTCTCGGCAACAGTCCTTCTTCACCCAAGTCTCCAAACTCTCCTCTGGATATCATTTCTTTAGCACCTCAGTCTCCAACCTCTGCTATATGTAAGATCTTTCTGCATCCCAGTCTCCAAACTCTGCTCAATGTAACAGTCCTTCTGCACCCCAGTCTCACACCTCTGCTCTGTGCAACAGTTCGTCTGCACCGCAGTCTCCAACCTCTTCTCTCTGAAAGATTCTTCTGCACCCCAGTCTCCTAACTCTGATCTCCATAATAGTCCTTCTTCACCACAGTCTAACACCTATGCTCACTATAACAATCCTTCTGCACCTCAGTCTTCAACATCTGCTCTCTGAAATGGTCGTCTGCACGCTATTCTCAAACCTCTGTTGCCTGCAAGAGTCCTTCAGCATGTCAGTCTCCAACGTCTGCTCCCTGCAAAAATTCTTCTGCACTCCAGTCACCAACCATTGCTCTCGGTAACATTTCTTCTACACCTCAGTCTCCAACCTCTGCTCTATGTAAGATCCTTCTGCCACCCAGTCTCCAATCTCTGCTCTCTCTACCTCTGCTCTGTGCAACAGTTTCTCTGCACCCCATTCTCCAACCTCTGCTCTCTGTAAGATCCTTCTGCAACCCAATCTCCAAACTCTGATCTCTGTATCAGTCCTTTTTAAACAGTATCCAACCTCTGCTTCCTGCAACAATCCTTCTGCACCCCAGTCTCCAAATTCTGCTCTCTGCAACAGTTCTTCTGCACCCAGTCTTTAACATCTACTCTCTGAAACAGTCCTTCGGCATCTCATTCTCCAACCTCTGCACTCTGCATCAGTCCTTTCGTACTGAAGTCTCCAACCTCTGCTCTCTGTAAGGTTCATTCTGGACCAAGTCTCAATCCTCTGCTTTCTGTATCAGTCCCGTCTGCACCCAAGTCTCCAACCTCTGCTCTCTGTAACAGTCCTTCTGCATCTCAGTCTTTAACATCTACTCTCAATAACAGTCCTTCTGCACCCCAGTCTCAAACTCTGCTCTCTGCAACAGTCCTTCTACACTCAAGTCTTCAACCTCTGCTCTGTGTAGCAGTCCTTATGCAACCCAGTTTCCAATCTCTGCTCTCTGCAACGATCCTTCTGCATCCTCGTCTCCAACATCTGCTCTCTGCAACCGTCCTTCTGCACCCAAATCTCCAAACCTCTGCTCTCTGCAACGATCCTTCTGCACACCAGTCTCCAACCTCTGCTCTCTGCAATAATCCTACTGCACCGCAGTCTCCATACTCTGCTCTACGTAATATTCTTCTGAAACCCAGTCTCCAAACTCTGCTCTCTGTAACAGGCCTTCTGTACCCAGTCTCCAACCTCTGCTCTCTGTAACAGCCTTCTGCACCCCAGTCTTTAGACTCTGCTCTCTGTATCTATCCTTCTGCACAACAGTCCCCAAACCTCTGCTCTCTGTAACAGTCCTTCTGCAACTCACTCTTTAACATCTACTCTCTATAACAGTCCTTCTGCACCCCAGTCTCCAAACTCTGCTCTTCTGCAACAGTCCTTCTACACTCCAGTCTTCAACCTCTGCTCTGTGTAGCAGTCTCTGCAAACAAGTTTTTAATCTCTGCTCTCTGCAACGATCCTTCTGTATCCCAGTCTCCAACATCTGCCCTCAGCAACCGTCCTTCTGCACCCACGTCTTCAACCTCTGCTCTCTGCAACGATCCTTCTGCACACCAGTATACAACATCTGCTCTCTGAAATAATCCTACTGCACCCCAGTCGCCAAGCTCTTCTCTCTGTAACAATCCTTCTGCACCGCAATCTCCAAACTCTGCTCTACTTAATATTCTTCTGCAACCCAGTCTCCAAACTCTGCTCTCTGTAACAGCCCTTCTGTACCAAGTCTCCAACCTGTGCTCTCTGTAACAGCCTTCTGCACCCCTGTCTCCAAACTCTGCTCTCTGTATCACTCCTTATGCACCCGTCTCCAAACTCTGCTATCTTTAACAGTCTTTCTGCATCTCAGTCTCCTAACTCTTCTCTCTGCAACAGTTCTTCTGCACACCAGTCTCCAACGTCTGCACTCTAAAACAGTTCTTCTTCACTCCAGTCTCCCACCTTTGCTCTCTGCAACAGTCCTTCTACACTCAAGTCTTCAACCTCTGCTCTGTGTAGCAGTCCTTATGCAACCCAGTTTCCAATCTCTGCTCTCTGCAACGATCCTTCTGCATCCTCGTCTCCAACATCTGCTCTCTGCAACCGTCCTTCTGCACCCAAATCTCCAACCTCTGCTCTCTGCAACGATCCTTCTGCACACCAGTCTCCAACCTCTGCTCTCTGCAATAATCCTACTGCACCGCAGTCTCCATACTCTGCTCTACGTAGTATTCTTCTGAAACCCAGTCTCCAAACTCTGCTCTCTGTAACAGGCCTTCTGTACCCAGTCTCCAACCTCTGCTCTCTGTAACAGCCTTCTGCACCCCAGTCTTTAGACTCTGCTCTCTGTATCTATCCTTCTGCACAACAGTCTCCAACCTCTGCTCTCTGTAACAGTCCTTCTGCAACTCACTCTTTAACATCTACTCTCTATAACAGTCCTTCTGCACCCCAGTCTCCAAACTCTGCTCTCTGCAACAGTCCTTCTACACTCCAGTCTTCAACCTCTGCTCTGTGTAGCAGTCCTTCTGCAAACAAGTTTTTAATCTCTGCTCTCTGCAACGATCCTTCTGTATCCCAGTCTCCAACATCTGCTCTCAGCAACCGTCCTTCTGCACCCACGTCTTCAACCTCTGCTCTCTGCAACGATCCTTCTGCACACCAGTATACAACATCTCCTCTCTGAAATAATCCTACTGCACCCCAGTCGCCAACCTCTTCTCTCTGTAACAATCCTTCTGCACCGCAATCTCCAAACTCTGCTCTACTTAATATTCTTCTGCAACCCAGTCTCCAAACTCTGCTCTCTGTAACAGCCCTTCTGTACCAAGTCTCCAACCTGTGCTCTCTGTAACAGCCTTCTGCACCCCTGTCTCCAAACTCTGCTCTCTGTATCACTCCTTATGCACCCGTCTCCAAACTCTGCTATCTTTAACAGTCTTTCTGCATCTCAGTCTCCTAACTCTTCTCTCTGCAACAGTTCTTCTGCACACCAGTCTCCAACGTCTGCACTCTAAAACAGTTCTTCTTCACTCCAGTCTCCCACCTTTGCTCTCTGTAACAGTCCTCCTGAATTGCAGTCTCCAAACTCTGCTGTCTGTAATGGTCCTTCTGAACCTCAGTCCCCAAACTCTGCTTTATGTATCAGTCCTTCTGCACCGCAGTCTCCAACCTCTGCTATCTGAAACAGACCTTCTGAACCTCAGTCTCCAAAGTCTGCTCTATTTAAATGTCTTTCTTCATCTCAGTCTTTTACCTCTACTCTCTGCAACAGTTCTTCTGCACACCAGTCTCCAACGTCTTCACTCTGAAACAGTTCTTCTCATCTCCAGTCTCCAAACTTTTCCCTCTGTAACAGTCCTCCTGTATTGCAGTCTCCAAACACTGCTGTCTGTAATGGTCCTTCTGCACCTCAGTCCCCAACCTCTGCTTTCTGTATCAGTTCTTCTGCACCCCAGTGTCCAACCTCTGCTATCTGCAACAGTCTTCTGCACCTAAGTCTCCGAATTCTACTCTCTGCCAAAGTCCTTCTGCACCCATGTCTCCAACACCTGCTCCCTGCAACAATCCTTCTGCACACCAGTCTCCAAACTCTGCTCTCTGTAACAGTCCTTCTGCACCTCAGTCTCCAAATTCTGCTCTCTGCAACAGTCCTTCTGCACCCAAGTCTCCAACCTCTGCTCTCTGCAACAGTTCTTCTACACTCCAGTCTTCAACCTCTGCTCTGTTTAACAGTTCTTCTGAACCCAGTCTCCAACCTCTGCTCTCTGTAACAGTCCTTCTGCACCATATTCTCCAACTTCTGCTCTCTGTTACAGTCTTTTTATACCGCAGTCTCCAACCTCTGGTCTCTGTAACGGTCCCTCTGCACCCTAATTTCCAACATCTGCTTTCTGTAACACTCCTTCTGCACCTCAGTCAGCAAACTCTGCTCTCTGTAACCGTCCTTCTTCATCTCAGTCTCCATCCTCTGCTCTCTGTAACAGTCCTTCTGCACCTCAGTCTGAAACCTCTGTTCTCTGCAGGATCCTTCTGCACCCCAGTCTCCAACCACTGCTCTCTGTAACAGTCGTACTGCACCTCAGTGACCAAACTCTGCTGTCTGTAAGATCTTTCTGCAACCCAGTCTAAAAACTCTGCTCTCTATAACAGTTTTTCTGCAAGCCAGCCTCAGAACTCTGCTCTCTATAACAGTCCTTCTACAATCCAGTCTCCAACCTCTGCTCTCTGTAGCAGGCCTTCTGCAACCCAGTCTCCAAACTCAGCTCTCTGAAACAGTCCTTATGCATGCCAGTCTCCAACATCTGCTCTCTTTAATGGTTCTTCTGCACCCCAGGCTCCCAAATCAGCTTTCTGTATCATAATTCTTCAAACCAATCTCCATCGTCTTCTCTGTTTAACAGTCCTTCTGCATCTCAGTCTCCAAACACTACTCTCTGCAACAGTCCTTTTGCACCCCAGTCTCCAACCTCTGCTTTCTGCAACATTTTTTCTGCACCCCAGGCTTTAACCTGTTCTCTCTGTAACAGTCTTTCTGCATCCCAGTCTCCCACCTGTGATCTCTGTAACGATCCTTCTGCAGCCCAGTCTCCACCTCTGCTCTCTTCAATGATTCTTATGCAACTCCATCTCCAACTTCTGCTGTCTTCAACGATCCTTCTGCACCTCCCTCTTCAAACTGTGCTCTCTGTAACAGTTTTTTTGCACCTCAGTCACCAACCTCTGCTCTCTGCAACCGTCTGCCTGCACCCCAGTCTCCAACCTCTGCTCTCTGCAATGATCCTTCCCCAACCCAGTCTCTAAAGTCTCCTCTCCTTACCACTCCTTGTGCACCCCTGTCTCCAACCTCTGTTCTCTGTAAGGTCCTTCTCCACCCCAGTTTCCAAACTCGACTCTCTGTAACATTCTTCTCAAACCCAGTCTCCAACCTCTGCTTTCTTGAACAGTCCTGCTGCAACCCAGTCTTCAAACTCTGTTCTCTGAGACAGTCCTTCTGCTCCCCAATATCCAATCTCTGCTCTCTGTAACAGTTCTTTTGTACCGCAGTCTCCAACTTCTGCACTCTGTAATGGTCCTTCTGCACTCTAGTCTTCAACCTCTGCTTTCTGTATCAGTCTTTCTGCACCACAGTCTCCAAACTCTTCTCTCTGTTACAGTCCTTCTGCACCTAAGTCTCCGAACTCTGCTTTCTGTAAGATCCTTCTGTAACCAAGTCTCCAAACTCTGCTCTCCGTAACAGTCCTTCTGCACACCAGTCTCCAACCTTTGCTCTCTGCAACGATTCGTCTTCACCCCAGTCTCCAACCTCTGCTCTCTGCAACAGTCATTCTGAACCCCACTCTCCCACATCTGCTCTCTGCAACAGTCTTTCTGCACTTCAGTCTGAAAACTCTGCTCTCTGCAACGGTTCTTGTGTACCCCAGTCTTTAACATCTACTCTCTGAAACAGTCCTTCTACACCCCTGTTCAAATGCAGAAGAATGAGACCTGAACTGTCGCTCACCCTGCAAAAAATCAACTCAAAATGCATTAAAGACCCAGGCACTAGACCAGAAATTATGCAGTTTCAAGGAAAAAACAAAGTCAATACCCCAACCTACAGGCAGAGGCAATGACTTTCTCAATAGGATGCCAAATCTCAGGAGATAACACCAAAAGTTAGCTAATAGGATAGCATCAAATTAAGAAGCTTCTGCACAGCAAAGGAGACGATTACAATATGAAAAGAGAACCTACGGAAAGGGTGAAAATCTTTATGAGGTGCTCTTCTAAAAGAGGATAAATATTCAGAATATTAATAAAAAACTCAAAAAACTAAACATCAAACCCACAATTATTAAATAACCCAATTATCAAATAACCCAATTACCAAATGGGAAACTAAATGAACTACACAGACACATCTTAGAAGAAAATATGTGAGTGGCCAACAAATATATAAAAATACTTGCAAGTCAAGACTACCATGAGATTTCATCTCACTTCAGTGACAAAGGCAACCACCAAAAATACAAACAGAAATGAGTGTGACAAGAAGAGAATTGGAGAGAAAGGAGCACTCTCACCCTGTTGGTGGGCATGTAAATCAGCACAACCACCACGGAAATCAGGATGGAGGCTCCTCAGGAGTAGCCACTGACCACCCTGCGACCCAGCTCTACCTCTGCTTGGTATTTATAACAGCGGATCGAAGTCATCATACTATAATGACACATACATGCCCATGAACCAGCCGAGGTGACATCAGTGGAAGAATAGATAAAGAACATCTGGTATATGCACACTGGAATTTCATTCAGCCATAAAGAAGAACGAAATTATGTCATGCTGGAAGATGGATAGATCTTCAGAACATTAAGGGAAATAAGCAACTCAGAAAGTTAAGGGCCATATGTTTTTCCTCTGTTAAAGCTAGAGGGGGAAAAGGAAGGAAAGTTGGAAAGGGAGTCTCATGATGAAAGTTGAAGGAAGATCAGTAGAGTAAAGGCACCAGGTGAGGAGGTGAGGAAAAGGGAAATATTGGAATGATATTGGCCAAAGTTCACGGTTATTTTGTGTGCATGTTCAAATATGTGTCAGCAAATCCCACCATTATGGACCACTACAATGCACCAATGAAGTGTGAAAAGAAGAGTTTCACATTACATGGGACAGGCAATATTCTAGGATGGTGCTCATTTTTTCCCATCTATAAATACAACGATTATTTACCACTGTCAAAAATCTCTACAGATTCGAATGTTCTGATCACTGCTCCACCACATGGCCTCTTCTACATCAGGGTCCCCTTATTCTCACTGAAATCAGGGAGCCCGTTTCAACGATGCCACCTGTTAATGTCTTCCCAGGCTGCCGAGGACAGCGGCTGCGGGTTTCACAAGGATCTGGTGCTGCCTTCTGAACGCATGTCCACGAGGCCTTGGCGAAGGCTGGTTCTCCAGGCCCTCCTCCAGATCAAGCTGTGAGGCCAGGAAAGGGGTCACATAACACGCCATCCAACACCTTATTTATTTCTTATCACCATGCTCTCCATTATTCCAGGATCATATTGGTCATTGAACTTAAGCAAACACTGAGTCCAGATTTCAGTCCATCAACCAAAGAGAGTCTAATAGCCACTCCCCATGGCTCAGGAAAATCCTTGGCCCTAACATTTCTGGTGATTACGTCCCTGTGACTGCATTCAAGATGATCCAGCAATATGTCCTGACTTCTTAGGTCTAGAAGACTCAAACAAATTCTCTTATATATATATTCTTAAGGCTCCTATTAACAAAATACAGTAAAATATTTACCTTTTATTTTGGTGTGACCCTTATACTCTCCTGGGCTATATTTTATACTCTTACCTGAGGCGTTCTAGGATCAGACCAAAATTAAGAGTTTGGTGAAAATGTGGGATGATGGATGAGCATCTTAAAGACAATTGGGCTGGGGATGTGGCTCAAGCAGTAGTGCGCTTGCCTGGCACGCATACGGCCCGGATTCGATCCTCAGCACCACATACCAACAAAGATGTTGTGTCCACCAAGAACTAGAAAATGAATATTAAAATTTCTCTCTCTCTCTCTCTCTCTCTTTTCTTTCCTCTTCTCTCCTCTCTCACTCTCTCTTAAAAAAAAAGACAACTGCCCAGGTAGAGTCATTATAAGGTCTTCAATTTAGGGAAAGCTAGTCTCCTTGGGGGAGGAGGGGCTGCTTCTTACAGCAAAGAGGGTTAATGGAGATTTCAGGGTTCAAGGCTCTGAGATTTGTCTAATTCTACTGGTATTTTGCCATTCTAATTAACAGGGTCTGAATCATTCCCTTATTAATGTCCTAATTGACATAAGAGAGACCTGGAGAAATTGTGGATTTATAATTTTTTTGTACTTCTGCAATTTGGAGAATTGGATGTTTTATTCTGATATTAACCTTTATCAGTTTCCAAAGAGAAAATATTTCTGATGATCTGAACCTGACTTGAAGGAGGAATATAATGCTTGAACCTATCATTTTCTTTCTGTAAGTCTCCCACTCCAGTCAGTAACAGCAGTCTGTAGACATGTTGTAATGTTCATTCCACCCTGAAGTTCGATGGTGTTATTTCAAAGCTCAGTTTTCCATAGACATTTGATTTCAGGCCACGATAACTTAAAGTCTTTGTTGGGTCATTGCACACCAGTAATCATCAGGTCTCTTTTCCCATGGGCTGTGATATCATCAACATATTCAATTCCCTTAGGTCAGACATCCAACATACCTCCTCACATGTGTTATCTAGAACCATCTCTGATGTAAACCACTATTGTGGTCAGTGCCACCGTGGTCAGGTAGAGATGAAGAATGACTCTTGATGTCTTAGGGTAGAGGAAGTTGACACAGAAAAAAGTTATAAAATGGTTGGGAGATCTGGAAGAAAAAAGGAAAATAGGGCAGGTGACACCACCCCATATATGGAAACCCTAACATCCCTGGAAAGAGACGCTCATTCCACCCTACTGTGGCCCACATTCAGGAACAGCTGTCTAGGAGCCTGCACACAGCTCCTGGCACCAAGAAGATTAGTTCCTGCCTCTACAGGGCTGGATTGCTGCTGCTGCTGTGGGATCAAAAAAAACCCGCTTTCTTTTTTTCCTTTCTTCCTCTCTGCCTAGTGTTTGGCTAATCTTGACAGAACCTCCTAAAATGGAGTCCTTCAAGCAGGGAAGTGTGGGAAATGAGGTTCTCGTACTTTCTGTCCCTCTGGTGTGGGGAGAACACAGAAGGACAGAGATGGTGCTGAACACCTACACAAGGTGTCCAACACACTTGAACCTGAAAGTTGGAATAGGGTGTTTGTGAAAAGAGAGGAGAGAAAGGAGTCTCAGAGATTTTAAAAGCGGGAGTTGGAGTTGAAGCTCCAGATACAGACTCTCTAACCAGGTGCCTACAAGTCCCTGGGAGGCATCTTTTTCAGATGACTGTATACTCCATTTTGAAGATTGGTCTAGACTTTGATCATGCAAAGGGATGCACACCCTCCAGCCAGCTTCCTCAGGGCACTCTGGACCTCTTTGTTTCTCAAGCTGTGAATGACGGGGCTCAACATGGGGCTCACCACACAGAAGAGCACAGAGACCAGGGTTTCCATGTTTAAACTTCTCTAGGCCTGTCATAGTGGAAGTTTGCTGTTCCATAGAGAACCACCATGACAGTGAGGGGGGACGCACACGTGGAGAATGCCTTCCTCCTGCCCTGGGCAGAGGGAATCCCCAGGATAGCAGCCATGATATGTGCGTAGGAGCCTGCAGTTAAGAGGCAGGGGCTCAGGCCCATGGTGGCACTGACAACGTGGAGCGCAGACTCGTTGATAGAGGTGTCTGAGCAGGAGAGCTTCAGGAGCAATGGGGTGTCACAGAGAAAGTGGCTGAACTGGTGGGGCCCACACAGAGTGAGTGTGATGGCCAGCACCGTGTGTGTGACCAAATTCACCAGCCCACACATCCAGGACCCAGTCACCTGGCCAACACAGACCTTCACACTCATGATGACTGGGTACTGAGGAGGACGGCTGGTGGCCACACAGCAGTCATACTGGCCACACAGCCAGTAAGAAGCCTTCTGTGCCAGCACTTGTCTCCAAGAAGAAGATCTGCTAAAGGCAGCCCTAATTAGAAATGGCCTTCTTATCCAAGAAAAACTTCACCAGCAGTACTGAGAGGGTGGTGGATATTTAACAGACGTCCAAAAAGCTCAAATTGCTGAGGAAAAAGTACATTGGAGTGTGGAGAGCAGGAATGACCCTGGTGGCAACTATTATGAGCATGTTCCCCAGGAAAGTGGTCAGGTAAATGATTAGAAAGAGCAGAAAGAACCAGCCCTTTAGGTTGGAGTGGTTAGAAAATCCCAAGATTATGTATTCAGTGACAAATGATTGATTGCTCATTTTCAATGGGATCATAGCTACAAAACAGAGAAAAAGAGACCATGATGAGAATGGACTGAGAGCACCCCAAACAGGCTTGTTAATCTGCAGCAACATGGCAAATAATATTGTATACAGAGATGCCTGAACTCTGGAAAGAGACGTATAGGAGTGACTTTAGAGAGAGTATAACTTCTCACAGACTTTTGCATAGGTGCTCTTTTGTAAGAATAAATGGAGACGTGGTCAAAATGCACAACCAGCTGTCAACCCCTGTGTCTCATTGAATCTGCAGTATCTCCCTCCTAACACTGTGCTTCACTGTGATGAATTCTTTTTCATATGTCTGTTATTTCAAGTAATAAGTTTTCATTGTGGAAAAATGAAGAAAATGCAGAAAGTTATTCAGAAGAATGGAACAGGTCAAAAAATCAAAGCTCTCTTTGCATTCATCCCATTCTACCTCTATCTATCTTTAAAATATCCAAAGCAAAATTTCCCAATATTGTTGTACTCTATTTAGTTGTTTGCCTTGTAATCTTAATTTCCTAACATGAAATTAAGTTAATATCTCCCTTTTTTATTGAACATAGAAACGTTCCATTCCATTTACTATCATAAATATTGGAATAGAAGCTTTCATACATATGTATCTGTGATCATGTCTGATTATTTCTTAAAGGTAAAATAATAAGTCACCTGCTTTTAAATACATTGATCTATTTTTTTTTCAGTAGAAACTTTTATTTTTTTTAAGTTTTATAAGATACAAGAAATTTTGACAAATGATATATACTTAGGTATTTTTCTTCTTTTGTATTATAAGATTTACCTCACAAAACATTACATTTTTTAAAAAAAATGATTGATACAATTACTGGTTTACTATCATGTTACCCATGCTAATCCGTGATTCATTGTTTTGAACTAAAATTTCTGATTCTTTTTCAATCTTAAATGAAAACTATTATAGTAAAACAGTAGACTCTTAGTCCAGATAAATGTGGATTGAAATCCATCTGTTGTTTACTAGATGTTGTTTGTAAAAAAGTCAGCTCATCTCTATTCTTCAGTTTGTTCCTTGCTTAGGATATTAATGTTGTCTATTTCACAACTGCTGAAAAAAGTTTTGAGATAATATAAGCTATGTGTCTGGCACATTACATTTACTCAATGCCTTTTATCAAGTTAGAAAATGTCTATCCATTTTTTACTAGTAGTTTTTTTTGTGTGTGTGTATGTGTGCTGGGTTTTGAATTCAGAGCCTTATGCATACTAAGCATGCACTCTACCACTGGACTTTGCCCCTAGATTCATTTAGTTATACTTTTTATCATAAATAGATATTGAATTTTCTTATTTTCTCTGCATCTATTGAAATGATATATATTTTTTTCTTATTTAGGCTGTTACTATGGAAATTCGGTTGATTGAATTTTTGAATCTTGAACCAGCCTTGCATTCTGGGATTGATCTCAATTGACAGTAATGTTATCCTTATTCTATATGGCTGAGTTGACTTTGTTAATATTGTTCCCTGCTTGCTTTTGTGTATTCTATTTTCGCTGTTCTCCAGAGATAATCTATTTCTTGAAAAATTCTCAGCTGTATTCTACTGTTATTTTCAGTCAATGCATGTTAGTGTACTAGTGGGAAACAGAGAAGGGATTTCTGATGTTTCCAGGAAGCCCTGCCTTAGGTACTGTAAACTCAGTTACAGGTATATGGCCTTCACAGTGACCCACTTTCTAGCAATATGGCTGAGCCTAGTTCTTATTCCTCCCGACGTTAGACATTTCAGCCTGTTCCTTTCCATAGCTGCAAAGGTTTTCCGTTTAGTGTCCTAATGTAACAGTTTCTGTTACTCTTGCCCCTGAAGATTACAGCTTTTGTTGTATGCAAAAAATCAGGAAATGGGTCTGGGAGGAGTTTTGGCTGCTGTTGCTGCTCTTTATCCTTCCACCTATGCAAGAAATGATACCATTAAAGACACTTTCTCAGAATACTTCCCTATCTTCCTGGGAGCATTTGGTGGAATCCATGGAGAAAAAGAAAAAAATACAAACATCGTATGTCTATAGCCCTCTTGGTCTTTATGCTCTTAAACCATTCTATACTTAGTCTTTAGCAATCCATTAAGTATGTTTTACTTGAGTTTTTTTTATAAATAAACTCCTATGTATCTAGTGGGTTCTCCCATAGTTAAAAAAATGCCTGGATTATTTTGGTTGCTTATCTCTCCCCAGACCTCGGTTAGTTGTTTGCCTTATAATCTTCATCCCTAATAAAGTCAAAGAAAGTCATTAATTTGCATTTTCTTCTGCTATTTTTGGTTATTATAATGATGAAAACAACATGATTTCTAGCTATTTCGTTAGATACTCAAGGTGAAATTTGAAGTCTATACACTTCCTTTTCAAAAATATTTAGTAATTTCTAATTTAGTTAAATATGTAGTTATTCTATTCAAAACAATCCCTTTCCTAGCATATTTCCAAGAAAATTAATGCACAGTTCACAAAAATTCTTGTGTAAAAATTCATAATAACTCAAACAAATATTATGCCTTCAGCCGAAGGACAGAAGACAAATCACGGTTTATCATGCAGTGAAATAATTCAGTTACTTTAGAAACACAAATACTGGAATATTAATAATATTGACAAATCTAAAAAAAATTTCTGGTTGAAAGAAATCAGATACAAAATATATACTGTATGTTTCCTTTAAATAAACTTCAAAAATTAGCAAAACAGCTATAATGGTCAAGTAATAATGGTGGTCTTTTTTTTTTATTTGAGCTCAGGGGTGATATCAGTTGAAGCATGAAGGAATTTTCTAAAGTGATGGAAATGTTTTATATCCTGATTTTTGGTAGTTCATATATATGTAAAATATTATAAACCTGTACACTTTAGATCTGTGCTTTCATTGAGTACAAATTATAGTTCAATTTTTAAAAATAGCCTAATTTTAAAAATAAGTAATTAATGGGGAAGAGTGGTACCTGCCTGTAATCCCAGGTACTTGGGAGACGAAGGCAGGAGGATCATAAATTTGAAACTCTGCAAGGCCTTCTGACCCAAATAATTGAAAGGGCTGGGGATATAGCTTCATGGTAGAGTGCCACTGGGTTCAATCCCCAGTACTGCAGTAAGTAAGTAAGTAAGTAAGTAAGTAAATTGATAAATAGAAGTGAAAGCATTTTTTCAAGAATATTTTTAACTCAGGATTGGTTGGAACCACATCTAAATATTTTTATAGGTCTCTAAGAGGTTAAGTATTTTCTCCCATTTTTTGCATTTCTCTACTTCTTTTTTACCACAGTGATAGTCCAAGACATATCACATTTTACAAGTGACATCAGTTGTTTCCTGATCACGATCTGTGTGAAGCAGTGAATGTGATTAGTGGGTGCATTCGGTCTGTATCAAAGATACAAAGCCTTGCTCACCATGATGAATGGGCGTGTGCATGTGTGTGTGTGTGTGTGTTTGTGTGTGTGTGTGTGTGTGTGTGTGTTATTGGTTGTGAGATTGGTCTTTACTGAGAACACTGTCTTATAGTTAGTGGGATGGCAAGTTGGCATCTCAGGCAACATTGATGGCAGAAATCTCAAAGAATATAGCAGGAATCTGCCATCTAAGGCTCAGCAAGCTCAGAACACTTGGTTATCCTAATTGCTATAAATGGAAAGACCCTCACTATTGAGTTTCTCTGAGAGCTGCATCACACTGGGGCGGGAGGAGGGAGCCCATTTCCATAGAGATGTACCCTGTTTCTATGGAGACTCCAGCTAGGCTTCTATGGGCTGGTGGGATAGTACCAGTGGATGCTGCCAAGCCTTGGGTCATTCTGAGGAGCCTGTTACTTCAGGGGAGGTGGCAGGGTGTCAGACTATGGGGCCGGGACTAGGCTCGGTGAAGTTGTGTCAGGCCTGATTTCTAAGCAAGGTACTTGGCAATAGAAACCTCGGAAAACGTCCCACCCCCCACCATGCCATGGGTGAGAGAGCCCAGGTGTGTCTCTGGAAGCCAGGCTTGGGTATGAGCATGGACATCAATGATTGCAGAGTATCAACAATAGGGGACCATAAGTCTCTTTCAGGTAAGTGCAGATTGAAAACAGGGACATCTGGAGTGAGATAGACTGGGTTTTAGAAAATCATCAGATCTCTAGGTATAGAACACGCAGATAGACCCACTCATGGAATTGTGCGTGTGAGTCCAAGGAGCAGGGGTCGATAACTGTGAAACCTGGTTCCCCAGGTTTTAGACACACCTGTTTAGTTCAAAAGAGTTATCTGAGTGCTAAAACAAAATCAAAATAAAGTGGTCTGTATCTGAAGACGTGCTGTGTTGAAGGTGGGAGAAAATCTCTGAAGCCCTCATGGAGAAGGATATGGAGAACTTTAAAGTCCTAGTTGAAGAGGACACGGTAAAGACAACAAAATCAGTTTGGGCAGGCTGGCTAGCTGGTGGGATCACTCAGGAAAACAGGAATATGTGAGTAATAGCAGATGTAGAGGAGGCTTTGGTGGATTTGATTTGAGTAATGTTGAATGTGAGTTATCTGTGGGATAATCACGTGGAAATGCCCTTCACAGAAAGCCTAGAACTGAAGGTGTGGATTTGGGAGTCACTGTCTTGAAGGCAACTGTTACAGCAAAGGGTGAATATGAAATCCCCCAGGATAATAGAGAAAGTAGAGAAGGAAACAGAGAAAGTAGGGATTCTTGTGATACTTGGTGTTCACGAAAATTGTAGTAAAAGTTTATTCAGAAATGACTAAAAACACCACACTATCTAGTTCAGTTGTAGGTATTGCTTTCTCTAAATAATTTTTCTAAACATGAGCTTACCTTATTAGCATTGATTTACAATGCATCAACTTTGAAATGCAGCTGGAATCTACATGTACTTGACATTTCTTACGTTCTCTGTTTTCTCTATCAACTACCTGGATGAACTTCAAGTCATTTAGAAATCAGTGACATGTACTTTCTTTTAACTCCCCGTATCAATAAGATCAATATGACAATCTCTTTTATAGGTAGATATCAAGATGTTTTCAGAAAAAGAAATAAAATTCCACATAGAAGGCAGTTTCAGCAGATTTTACTATGGGAAAATGGTACATGGTCTGTGGATATGTAAAAGGGAAAACTAAATGTAAATGTTAAGGGATTTAAAAATACAATCTCTGGGGGCTGGGGATGTGGCTCAAGCGGTAGCGCGCTCGCCTGGCATGCGTGCGGCCCGGGTTCGATCCTCAGCACCACATACCAACAAAGATGTTGTGTCCACTGAAAACTAAAAAATAAATATTAAAAATTCTCTCTCTCTCTCTCTCCTCTCTCCTCTCTCTCACTCTATCTTTAAAAAAAAAAAAAAAAAAAAAAAAAAAAAAAAAAAAAAAAAAAAAAAAAATACAATCTCTGAAGTTGTGCATACTGCTATTGTAAAGGTCTTAAATATAAAGGTCAGTTTAGGAGGGACAATTTCATGGGGCATTATAAAAATCTTCCAATGTATGTTTATATAATTTTATCTACATATAAGATTTTCCTTGGTTTTACTGGCTAATTTCTTGTAGGTCACGGGTGTGGGGTAGGGTGAAGGATGATACCCAAACAATTTTCCGTATCTTCTATGCTCTTTATTAATGTAGGGTATTAGATTGAATTATCATCATGGTCACCATTATAATCCATTATTAACAATCATAATTCATTAATGACACTTTGTGACACAATAAGTACTTGCTCCTTAGAATTTATATAATGCAGCATAGGAATTAGATCAACTTAATAGTAAACCCTCTGCTCTGCAATAATAATAACCATAATCATCATAATCATCTAGGGCATATTTGATAGAAAAACAATTTGAGTGTGAGTCTTCTTAGATTGCTTGAATACACATAAATGCCTGACTTTAAAAACCTTGTTTAATGTAGTTTAAAAGTGGCATGTTTTCTGTAAAAATCAGATTTAATTTCTGATAATCCATTCTATCAAAACTCAGTGAATTTCTTTGAAAAGATGAATTTTTAAATACCTGAATCCAATCAGGATTTTTCAAATTGAGTAACGAATAGAGACACACATTAGATAAAAATACCTAAAACTTATTAAATGCCTATAAGACTTTTACACGCATTAACTTATTTGGTTTACACAACAACTTATAAGATAACCTATTATCCCCATTTTACAGAAAAAAGAATTGAAATTAATGAACAATATATTAATACAAGTAGGGAAACATAATGAATCCCTTTAATTTGCATAATGTACATTAATTTGTACATTTAATATTTATTAACAATTATGATTTAAAAAACAAAAAAAGAAATTGACTCAGAAAATTTATCATGTAATAACTCTTATTTGTAGTGATACTTTGTTACCTGATGATAATACCATATATTAGTAAACTGTCTTATTATCTTCAATGCCCAGACATTAATGTCTTTGGTTTTAATAATTCATTGCACATGATTAATAGGCCAACACAGCTTTCATTAAAATTCCAAATCTCAGGGCCTTAAGAAGCTTAAAGTATTTAAATTTCAATAGAAAGTCGGTGCTTCAGTTAAACACAACTAATTTTAAAATCTAAATATAAACAAAATAAAATAAATAAGTCTAGAGTCTTAAAAGAAGAACTTTTTTTGTTGTTGTTGCTTTGGCAATAAATGAAATGTTTTGCTGACTAACCTTAGAAATTCATTTCCTCAAACGAAAAAAAAAATGGGCATGACAAAAACAAGAAAGAATGGTGTGATCATGAAAACCCTTATGCACATCAGGAAAACAATGATTCCTATTTGATCTCAATAGCACAAGCAATGATTAAATTTTTTAAATCCAATTTTCATGTTGCCCAGTATATTGCTTAAAACACACACACACACACACACACAAACACACACACACACACACACACACACAGTACAAGGTCAATTTATTAAAAAAAATTATCTGAATTATTTCAGGTGCTTGTGGCAATGTGAATTTATTACTGAAAAATCTATGAGCTATATGGCCTGGCCCTGAGTTGTCCTCATATCCTTCCATGTGGTGTGGGTGCTTGGAGCCGAGGGAAAGATCAGAGGTCATTGTGCAGAACAGTTGGCCTCAGTCAGTGAGTTCCAAGTGTTCCCAGTGATGCTGGTCCAAGGACACACTTTGGGAAGGCTGGGCTCTTTTACCTAACATGCAGAGATGCCCTTACCCCTAACTGGTAGGTTTAAAATCTTAACAAATTCACTAGGAAAAAGCCTCCCTCCTGTCTTGGAGATTCAGCACTCAATTAAGCATTTAACATCTCTTTCAGTTCTGTTTTTTTGGGGCCGGGGTGTAGGGGGGCAGTTACCGGAGATTGAACTCAGGGGCTTGACCACTGAGCCACATCCCCAGCCCTATTTTATATTTTATTTAGAGACAGGGTCTCACTGAGTTTCTTGGTGCCTTGTTTTTGCTGAGGCTGTCTTTGAACTCACTATCCTCCTGCCTCAGCCTCCTGAGCTGCTGGGTTACAGTCGTGCACCACTGTGCCAGCTCTTTCAGTTCTTTTTATTTCACCTGTGCTTCTTCTCGCATAAAGGGGAAAGGGAAGACAAATTATTACCTCTTACGATATGTCAGAGCCTTCTAGTTATGAAATTCTTCAAAATAAAAAATTCTCTTTTCCATTTAGGATTTTAAAATTTCTTTTCTTGGTAGTCGTTAGTTTCAATTCAAACCAATTTTGTTCCTATACAGGGTCTAATTTAGTCCTAAGCCAGATCTACTAAGAAACCCAAAGAGGATAAGATCTGATCCCTGTCCTGCTGCGCCCCTCCCCTGACTCAGGCAATGGCAAGGCCCTACTGAGGTGGATAGCGCAAGGCGTCCATCCTCTGGAGGAGCGCAGTATGTTTCTGGGAATGGGCTGATTTGTTTTTGAATTCCTTTAATAAGTATAGTTTTGATTTCTCATATGACCATTAAGTATAAAGGAAATATCATGACTTTCCCAATTAATGCAACTACTTCTAAAGCATAGATCTGTTTGCTCTAAATGCCATGATTTAACTGTGGAGTGTAAATTGTTAATGTCTAAAGAAAAACTCCCTGTATTCCTGTCAAGGAAGTTTTTGAGAAATTAAATAAAAATCTAGAGAAGAAAAATTAATGTTAAAAAGATAGATTAGTGCTTAGGACTGTGCAACTTGTTCTTGTTCCTGTGCACAATGGTTTGTGTTCTTACTTTTGTTTGATTACAAGTAATAACAAATCAACTACTTGCCATAACCATGGCACCGGTTCCAGTCAGTAAGTCAAGAAAGAATAGTCAAGGTATAGGCCAATAGTTTGGGACATTTGTAACTATTATTAAAAGTTAACTAAGCAGAAACAGCTCAAAGCAAAACTCGAACTGAAAGTACAAATGCTTGCTGATGCATAAGCCAAGATACATTCTTCTATTTTAATTGTAGCTACGTAATATTTTGTTTTGTTTTAATAATGATTCCTGTTTTGTAACCACAAAGTACTGTAAGCCTTCCAAAATGAAAAGTATATATGATCAACTTCACAAGTCAAGATTGGGATCAACACCTTCACTTTGGTGTCTGTGTTGTTTCTCCACCCCCTCTTTCGCCAACTCCTCACCATCCGTTCGTCTCCTGAGACCCCCTGTTGGAGTTGGTCTCTGACACTGTCCTTCAACCAACATAAAATATAATGGAAAGATGAGCTCAATATGTGCAGGAAACTTGGTAACAATTCTATGTAATTTACAAATTATCATTATTTTCTCTTAGTGTTTGCTTGGGCAACTCTGGGAATGGAGCACTTAATACTTGTCAAAGCCCCTCATTCCATCTTGAATATGCGCTTCTCCAGGTCCTAGTTGGCCTCTCAATTGTGTTCTAAACACTAGGGCAACACCTTGTGTAAATGTGAACTCAGTAAAGGTTTGAAGAATGAAGAAGGTCTGTCAAGTACATCCATGGAGCAGAGTTTTTAAATGATTCTTTATAGATGGTACTGTGTGGGACCTAAAGGATCTCACAGAGACTTGACAGAGGCGAGAGGACATTTCTGTTCAGTTGTTCTGGTGCAGATATCTCGCTGAGAAAAAATAAAGCCTCTGTGGGCATAAGTGAGGCAGCATAGTCCAGCGGCTTCTGAGGAACTCAGTGTCTCCTGTCTCCTAAACATATCCCTTATGGAGACCATCGACCCACAGAACAAGCAGCTCTGCATCTTTCTTTCCCAATCAGTCATCTCAAAGTCAGGTGACCGAGAATGAAGTCACTTATGACTGACCCCAAAATATAATATTTCTAAAGAAGGGGGGTTGTGTATGAAGTAGATTACTCACAAGTTTCAGGGATTTATTACAGTTTATAAATTGCTTGCAACTCCCCTCCCCAAGCATCCATGTGTTGTAAGATAAAGATGAAAACCCCTAGTTAGTGAATGATTACGTTTCTAAACATAACTTTTTCTACAATAATGATTTTTATTTAAACAGATATTTTGGTAGGTCTATTGTTATGCTATATTTATCATAATGCGAATATGTCCCTATGCTTTCTCCCTAAAAATTATTCTTTTCTGTCCTGCTCATCAAAAGCAGAGGATTAACACTTAGCATTATCTATTGTTTACAATAAGTAATTTTCCACACACATCATCTCACTTAAGGAATTTACGCATCCCAGGGTTTCTGGTTATGTTTTGGGTTTGCTTCCAGTACTGGAGGCATCATGCTAAATCCCTCAGGTTTTGTGATAACCTCTGAAGTTATTTCTACTCTGGCAATACGAGTAGTATTTTGGAAACTTAGACACACATAGAAAAGGTGCTACGATTGGTCATTACATAAATGCCATCAAAATGGTAATGAAAATATGTACAATATTCTGTAATATGTTTTTAAGGTGTAGGTATATCCTGATTCAGGAATAGTGTTTTTAAAAATTGTGATGGTAAATAAACTACTTACCAGCAACTCTCACAGAGAGGCGTAGATTTCTGGTTTTGGTGTGGCCCTTGCTGCTCTCCATACTAGCACCTGGGCTGCAAAGAAAGCTCTTGCTAAAACTGGCTGTTGGTTTCCATTCACCACAAAACGGACCTGTTATTCTGAAAGTTGCCTGTCGCATATCTGTGGCCTCATGAAAGAGTCAAAATTTTCTGATCTCTCAAAATTCATTTTCCTGTGATGGACATTTATAGAGGTCTGGGGTTGACCTGTAGAAAATATGAATCGAGCCTTTCCTCTGTAGCTGCTCTGGGACTCCTCAGTGTGCAAACAAAACTCAAGGGCAACGGCTTGAGTTCAACTGCAACAATAAAGAGAAGTTAATTCGCTGTTGGATTCATTAATGTCTTGGCAATCACCTGTTTCCAGCATGCAGCGAGAAGATCAGCGTTCAGTGTGAGATTTCTGCTAAGAAGTTGTGGGTGGCTGTAACCTCAAGACTGCCTTCCCTTCCCGCTCGGGAGAGAAGGGCTCAGGGTGGGTGTACACTTATTGGGATGGATTTCGCACGGCATATAAAGATTTTTTTTCATGTTACATACTTTGCCAGATTGAAAGATATCAGAAGCCACAATATTAAAAGCATCCCCACTATCTTCAGCTGATGCACTCCTGCTAAGGGCTGATTCCTTACCAAACCCTGTATGACTTCGTGCCCCTTAATTCTATGATCCTGCTCATGACCCGGGGAAGAAATTGTTTCCTATAAAGTTTAAAAGTAGGGAAAAAAAAGAGTCATCAAACAGCTCTTTCGGGCACAGATGGAGAAAAGACAACAAGCTTGAAAGTCTTGTAGTATTTTACTGCACAAAAATAAAAATAAAAGTATTAGATAAAGAGGTAAGTCTCTAAAACTTAAAATTTCCCATAATACAATGGGGTTTTTCTTATGCTTAGGAGAGACACATTAACAGTACTCCTAAAAGATCTTAGAATGATTAGCCATAAGGGAAAGGCAAAGCTAAAGCACATTTGAGGAAGCACTTCACACATTCCAGGGTCGTCACAATAAAGGAATGATAATGATGTGTTGTTAAGGGAGTGAGGAAATCAGAAGCTTTATTCACCACCCTTAATAATAAGGTAAGCTGGTTCCACTTGTCTGAAAATGATCTGGAACTTTTTCAGAAAGTTAAATATTGAGTTAACGATCCACCTCTTCCAATCTTACTTACAAACTCAAGATAAATAAAGAAGTTGTCCACCAATGATTTGTACATGAATGTTCATATAATGTTCATATTATATATAATGTTCATATTATATATACAAATCTTATTCATATTAGTCAAAAAGTGAAAATGACCAGGCAGGTCTCTAATCTAGCTACTCAAGAAGCTGAGGCAGAAGGATCACAAATTCAGGGACAACCTGGGCAAATTTACAAGACCCTGTCTCAAAACAAAATTTTTAAAAGGGTTGGGCTTTGGCTTAGTGGTAGAACATTGTTTTGTGTGCAGGAGGCTCCGGGTTCAATCTGCAGTACGACACACACACAGACACAAAGTAAAAATTAATCTACTAGCTACTCAAGAAGCCTGGAGTCTGGGTACCTTCGGGGTCTCCCCGAGGAGATTCAGGAGGCAGCGGGACAGGTTCCCAGGAGATAGGCCTCGGAGTAATCGCTTAGATTGACTGTGGAAGTCACAGGTGCTCATAAAGCAAAAAGAGAGCAGGGTGAGGTGAGGGGGCCTGATGGACTGTGCAGAAAAGAAGGTGTCCAGAAGGAGGCTCAAAAGCTATAAGCAATCATTCTGCACCACAGTGTCAAAGCTCTGCTCTCTGTACCAGGGCTTCTGCACCCCAGTCTAAAACCTCTGCTCCCTATAACAGTCCTTCTGCACCCCAGTCTCCAACCTCTGCTCCCTGCAACAATCTTTCTCCACCCCAGTCTCCAAGTTCTACTCTCTGAAACACTCTTTCTGCATCCCAGTCTCGAACATCTGCTCTCTGCAACAGTCCTTCTGCACCTCAGTCGGAAAACTCTGTTCTCTGCAACAATCATTCTCCACCCCAGTCTCCAACCTCTGCTCTCTGCAACAGTCCTTCTGCACCTCAGTCTCCAAACTCTGCTCTCTATAATATCCTTCTGCACACCAGTCTCCAAACTGTGATATCTGTAACAGGCCTTCTGCACACCAGTCTCTAAACTCTGCACACCACAAGAATCCTTCTGCACTCCATTCTCCAAGTTCTGCTCTCTGAAAGAGTCTTTCTGCACCCCATTCTCAAACATCTGCTCTCGGCAACAGTCCTTGTGCACCAAAGTCTAAAAACTCTGCTCTCTGCAACAATCATTCTGCAACACAGTCTCCAACCTCTTCTCTCTGTAACAGTCCTTCTGCACCTCAGTCTCCAAACTCTGCTCTCTATAAATCCTTCTGCACCCCAGTCTATAAACTGTGCTATCTGTAACAGTCCTTCTGCACCCCAGTCTCCAACATCTGCTCTCTGTAACAGGTCTTCAGCACCCCAGTCTCCAATCTCTGCTCACTGCAACATTTCTTCTACACCCTAGTCTCCAATCCCTGCTCACTGCAACATTTCTTCTACACCCTAGTCTCCAAACTGTGCTCTCTGTAACTGTCTTTCTCATCCCAGTATCCAACCTCTGTTCTCTGTGACGATCCTTCTTCACCTCAGTCTCCAACCTCTGCTGTCTGCAATGATCTTTCTGCACCTCAGTTTCCAACCTCTGCTCTCTGTAACAGTGCTTCTAAACCTCAGTCTCCAACCTCTTCTCTCTCTACCAATCCTTCTGCACCTCAATCTCCAACCTCTGCTCTCTGTAACAGTCCTTCTGCACCTCAGTATCCAACCTCTGTTCTCTGTAACAGGGTTTCTGCACCTCAGTCTTTAATCTCTGCTCTCTTTAACAGTCTTTCTGCACCCCAATTTCCAAACTCTGCTCTCTGTAAAATCCTATTGCATCCCTTTATCCAAACTCTCCTCTCTCTAACAGTCCTTCTGCACCCAGTCTCCAACGTCTGCTCTCTACAACGGTCCTTCTTCACCAAAGTCTCCAAACTCTGCTCTCTCTAACAGTTCTTCTGTACCACAGTCTCCAACCTCTTCTCTCCATAACGGTCCTTCTGCACCTCAATTGCCAACCTCTGCTTTCTGTAACAGTCCTTCTGCACCTCAGATTCAAAACTCTGCTCTCTGTAACAGTCCTTCTAAGCCTCAGTCTGAACCTCTTCTCTCTGCAACGATCCTTCTGCACCTCAGTCTCCAAACTCTGCTCTGTGTAACTGTCCTGCTGCACCCCTGTCTCCAACCTCTGCTCTCTGCAGCAATCCTTCTGCACCTCATTCTCCAACCTCTGCTCTCTGCAACGATCCTTCTGTACCCCAGTGTCCTTCCTCGTCTCTCTGTAATAATTATTTTGCACCCCTGTCTCCAACATCTCCTCTCTCTAAAAGTCTTTCTGCACCTCAGTCTCAAATATCTGCTCTCAGAAATGATCTTTCTGCACCTCAGTCTCCAAACTCTGCTCTCTTTAATAGTCCTTCTGCACCCCAGTCTCCAAACTCTGCTCTCTGTAACAGTCCTACTGAACCTCAGACTCTAACCTCTGCTCTGTGTAACAGTCCTTCTAAGCCTCAGTCTGAAACCTCTGCTCTTTGCAACGATCCTTCTGCACCCCAGTCTCCAATCTGTGCTATCTGTAACAATCCTTCTGCATCCCAGGCTCCAAAATCTGCTCTCTCTAACAGTTCTTCTGTACCGCAGTCTCCAACCTCTGCTCTCTTCAACAGTCCTGCTGCACCCCAGTTTCCAACCTCTGTTCTCTGCAACAGTCCTTAGCACCCCATGCTCCAAACTCTGCTCTGTGTAACAGTTCTTCTGTACCGCAGTCTCCAACCTCTGCTGTGTGTAACGGTCCTTCTGCACCCCAGTCTCCAAACTCTACTTTCCATATCAGTTATTCTGCACCCCAGTCTCCAAACTCTGCTCTCTGTAACAGTCCTTCTGAACCTAAGTCTCCAACCTTTGCTCTCTGAAACAGTCCTTCTGCACCCCAGTCTGCAAACTCTGCTCTCTGTAACAGGCCTTCTGCACCCCGCTCTCCAATCTCTGCTCTCCGTAACAGGCCTTTTAAACCCTAGTATCCAATCTCTTCTCTCTGCAGCGATCTTTCTTAACCTCAGTCTCCAACCTCGGCTCTCTGCAACAGTCCTTCTGCACCCCAGTCTCCAACCTCTGCTCTATGTAACAGTCCTTCTGCACCCCAGTCACCAAACTCTGCTCTCTGCAACAATTCTTCTGAACCCCAGTTACCATACTCTGCTCTGTATAACGATCCTTCTGCACCTTAGTTTCCAAACTCTGCTCTCAACAACTATCCTTCTGCACTCCAGTCTCCAACCTCTGCTCTCTGTATCAGTCCTTCTGCACCCAAGTCTCCTAACTCTGGTCTCTGCAACATTTCTTCTTCAAACAGTCTCCAACCTGTGATCTCTGTTATAGTCCTTCTGTACCCTAGTCTCCAACATCTTCTCTCTTCAACGATCCTTCTTCTACCCAGTCTCCAAACTCTGCTCTCTGTAAAGGACCTTTTGTATCACAGTCTTTAAACTCTTCTCTTTGTAACGGTTCATCTGCTCCCCAATTGCCAAACTCTGCTTTCGGTAACAGTCCTTCTGCACCCCAGTCTCCAAACTCTTCTCTCTGCAACTATCCTTCTGTACCACAGTCTCCAACCTTACCTCTCTGTAAAAGTCCTTCTGCACCTCAGTTTCCATCCGTTGCTTTCTGTAATGGTCCTTCTGCACCCCAGACTCTAATCTATGCTCTCTGTAACAATCCTTCTGCACCTCTGTCTCCAACGTCTGCTCTCTGTAACAGTCCTTCTGTACCGCATTCTCCAACTTCTTCTCTCTATAACTGTACTTCTGCACCCCAATTGCCAACCTCTGCTTTCTGAATCAGTCCTTCTGCACCTGAGACTCCAACCTCTGCTCTCTGTAACAGTCTTTCTAATACTCAGTCTGAAACCTCTGCTCTCTGCAACGATCCTTCTAAACCCCAGTCTCCAACGTCTGCTCTCTGCAACAGTCCTTCTACACAACAGTCTCCAACTTCTGCTCTCTGCTACAGTCTTTCTGCACCCCAGTCTCCAACCTCTGCTCTCTTCTACATTTCTTCTGCACCCCAGTCTCAAACCTGTGCTCTCTGTAACAATCCTACTGCACCCAGGTCTCCAAACTCTGCTCTCTGTAGTGATCCTTCGGCACCTCAGTCTTTAACCTCTGCTCTCTTCAACGATCCTTCTGCACCCCAGTCTCCAATGTCTGTTCTCTGCAACAGTCTTTAGGACCCCAGTCTCTAGCCTCTGCTCTCTGTGACATCCTTCTACACCCCAGTTTTAAAACTCTGCTCTAGGTAACATTCCTTCTGCACCCCACTCTCCATCCTCTGCTCTATGTAACAGTACTTCTGTACCGTAGTCTTCATTCTCTGCTCACTGCAACATTTCTTCTTCACCCCAGTCTCCAAACTGTGCTCTCTGTAACTGTCTTTCTGACCCCAGTCTCCAACCTCTGCTCTTTGTAACGATTCTTCTGCACCTCAGTTTCCAACCTCTGCTCTCTGTAACGAACCTTCTGCACCCAAATTTCCAACATCTGCACTCTGTAACAGTCCTTCTACACCTAGTCTCCAACCTATGCTCTCTGTAACAGGCTTACTGCACCCCAGTCTCCAACCTCTGCTCTCTGTAACAGTTCTTCTGCAAGCCAATCTTGAATCTCTGCTCTCCTTAACAGTCTTTCTGCAACCCAGTCTCCAACCTCTTTTCTCTGAAATGATCTTTCTGAACCTCAGTCTCCAGACTCTGCTTTCTGTAAGATTCTTTTGCATCTCTTTCTCAAACTTTTACTCTCTGTAACAGTCCTTCTGCACCTCAGTCTCCAACATTTGCTCTCTGTAACAGTCCTTCTGCACCCTAGTCTCCAACATCTGCTCTCTACAACGGTCCTTCCGCAATAAAGTCTCCAAACTCTGCTCTTTATAACAGTCCTTCTGTACCGCAGTTTTTAACCTCTTCTCTCTATAACGGTCCTTCTGCACCGCAAATGCCAACCTCTACTTTCTGTAACAGTCCTTCTGTACCTCAGATTCCAACCTCTGCTCTCTGTAACAGTCTTCCTAAGCCTCTGTCTGAAAACTCTGCTGTCTGCAACAATCCTTCTGCACCCCAGTCTTCAAACTGTGCTATATGAAACAATCCTTCTGCACCCCAGTCTCCAAACTCTGCTCTCTGTAACAGGTCTTCTGCACCCCAGTCTCCAAACTCTGCTCTCTGTAACAGGCCTTCTGCACCCCAGTCTTCAACATCTGCTCTCTACAACAATCCGTCTTCTCCCCAGACTCCAACCTCTGCTCTCTGCAATGGTCCTTCTACATCCCAGTTTCCAAAATATGCTCTCTGTAATAGTTCTTCTGCATCTCAGTCTCCAAACTCTGCTCTCTGAAACAGTCTTTCTTGACCCCTGTCTCATACCTCTGCTCTCAGTAACAGTTCTTCTGAACCCCAATCTCCAAACTCTGCTCTCTGTAACACTCCTTCTGCACCCCAGTCTCTACCCTCTACTCTCTATAAAAGTCCTTCTGCACCTCAGTCTCAAACCTCTGCTCTCTGTAAGATCCTTCTGCAACCCATTCTAAAAATGCTGTTCTCTGTAACAGTCTTCTGCAACCCAGTCTCCAAACTCTGCTCTCTGTAACAGGCCTTCTGCACCACAGTCTTCAAACTCCGCTCACTGTAACAGGCCTCCTGCACCCCAGTCCCCAAACTGTGCTCTCTGCAATGATTCTTCTGCACCCCAGTCTCAAAACTCTGCTCTCTGTAACAGTCCTTCTCTACCCCAGGATCCAACATCTGCTCTCTGAAACAGTCTTCCTGCAACTCAGTCTGAAAACTCTGCTCTCTGCAAAATTTATTCTGCACCTGAGTTTCCAAACTTTTCTCTCTGTAACAGTACTTCTAAACCTCAGTCTACAAAATGCTCTGTGTAAGATCCTTCTGCAACCCAGTCTCGAAATTATGCTATAGTTAAAAGTCCTTCTGCACCCCAGACTCCAAACTCTGCTCTCTGTATCAGGCGTACTTCACCCCAGTCTCCAATCTCTGCTCTCTGTAACAGGCCTTCTGCACCCCAGTGCCAAAACTCTTCTCTCTTCAATGATCCTTCTTCACCTCAGTCTCCAACCTCTGCTCTCTGCAACAGTCCTTCTGCACCCCAGTCTCCAACCTCTGCTATCTGTAACAATCCTTCTGCACCTCAGTCTCCAACATCTGCTCCCTGCAACGGTTCTTCTGCACCCCAGTCTCCACACTCTGTTCTCTGCAACAGTTTTTCTGCACCCCAGTCTCCAACCTCTGCACTCTGCAACAGTCCTTCTGCTCCCCATTCTCCAAACTCTGCTCTCTGCTAAAGTACTTCTGCACCCCAGTCTCCAACATCTTCTCTCTGTATCAGTCATTTTACACCCCAGTAACCAAAATCTGCTCTGTGTAACAATCCTTCTGCGCCTTAGTGTCCAACCTCTGCTCACTGAAACGATCCTTCTGCACCCAAGTCTCCAACCTCTGATCTCTGTATCAGTCCTTCTGCACCACAGTCTCCAAACTCTGCTCTCTGCTAAAGTCTTTATGCACCCAAGTCTCCAAACTCTGCTGTCTGCAACATTTCTTTTTCACCCCAGTCTCCAACCTGTGCTCTCTGTAACAGTCCTTCTGCACCCCAGTCTCCAAAATCTGCTCTCTGCAACGATCCTTCTTCTACCCAGTCTCCAAACTCTGCTCTCTGTAAAAGTCCTTTTGTATCGCAGTCTCCAACCTCTTCTCTTTGTAACGGTCCTTCTGCACCCCGTTATCCAACCTCTGCTTTCTGTAAAAGTCCTTCTGCACCCCAGTCTCCAAACTCTTCTCTCTGCAACGATCTTTCTACACCTCAGTCTCCAATCTCGGCTCTCTGTAAAAGTCCTTCTGCACCTCAGTCTCCAACCTCTGCTCTCTGCAACAGTCCTCTTGCACCCCAGTCTCTAACCTCTGCTCTCTGCAAACGTCTTATATACCCCAGTATCTAACATCTGCTTTCTGAAACGATCCTTCCGCATCCCAGACTCAAACGTCTGCTCTCTGCAACAGTCCTTCTACACCCCAGTCTCCAACCTCTGCTCTCTGCTACAGTCCTTCTGCACCCCAGTCTCCAACCTCTGCTCTCTGCAACATTTCTTCAGCACCCCAGTCTCCAACCTGTGCTCTCTGAAACTATCCTACTGAACACCGGTTCTCAAACTCTGCTCTCCGTAGCGATCCTTCTGTACCTCAGTCTCCAACTTCTGCTCTCTGCAACGATGCTTCTGCATCTCAGACTCCCACATATGCTCTCTGCAATGGTTCTTCTGCACCCCAGTCTCCATACTCTGCTCTCTGTAACAGTCTTTCTGTACAGGAATCTCCAAACTCTTCTCTCTGTAACGGTCCTTCTGCATCCCAATTTCCAAACTCTGCTCTCTGCAACAGTCCTTCTCAGCCTCAATCTGAAATTTCTGCTCTCTCCAACAATCCTTCTAAACCCCATTCTCCAAACTGTGCTATCTGTTACAATCCTTCTGCACCCCAGTCTTCAACATCTGCTTTCTGTACCAGGTTTTCTGCAACCCAGTCTCCAAACTCTGCTCTCTGAAACAGGCCTTCTGCAACCCAGTCTACAACCTCTGCTCTCTGCAACGATCCTTCTGCATCCCAGTCTCCAAAGTCTGCTCTCTGCAACAGTCCTTCTACACCCCAGACTCCAACCTCTGCTCTATTCTACAGTCCTTCTGCACCCCAGTCTTCAACCTCTGCTCTCTGCAACATTTCTTCTGCACCCCAGTCTCCAAACTCTGCTCTCTGAAGCAGGCCTTCTGCACCCCAGTCTACAACCTCTGCTTTTTGCAACGATCCTTCTGCATCCCAATCTCCAACCTCTGCTCTCTGCAACAATACTTCTGCATCCCAGTCTCCAAGCTCTGCTCTCTGTAACAGTCCTTCTGCACATCAGAGTCCTACCTCTTCTCTCTGTAACAGTCCTTCTAAGCCTCAGTCTGAAACCTCTGCTCTATGCAACAATCCTTCTGCACCCCAAACTATAAACTTTGCTCTCTGTAACAGTCATTCTGCACGCCAGTCTCCAAACTCTACTTTCCGTGTCAGTAATTCTGCACCCTAGTCTAAAACCTATAATCTCTGTAACAGTCCTTCTGTACCTCAGTCCCCAAACTCTGCTCTCCGCAACAGTACTTCTGCACCCCAGTCTAAAAACACTGCTCTGTGCAAAAGTCCTTCTACACACTAGTCTCCAACATCTGCTCTCTGCCACGATCCTTCTGCATCTCAGTCTCCAACGTCTGTTCTCTTCAACAGTCCTTCTACACCCCAGTCTCCAACTTCTGCTCTCTGCTACAGTCCTTCTGCACCCCAGTCTCCAACCCCTGCTTTCTTCAACATTTCTTCGGCACCCCAGTCTCCAACCTGTACTCTGTAACTATCCTACTGCACCCCTGTCTCAAAACTCTGCTCTCTGTAGCGATCATTCTGCACCTTAGTCTCCAAACTCTGTTCTCTGCAACGATCCTTCTGCACCCCAGTCTCCAACGTCTGTTCTCTGCAACAGTCTTTCTGACCCCAGTGTCCAGCCTCTGCTCTCTGTAACATCCTTCTTCACCCCAGTTTCCAAACTCTGCTCTCTGTGACATTCCTTCTGCACCCCAGTCTCCACCCTGTGCTCTTTGTAACAGTACTTCTGCACCGCAGTCTCCAAACACTGCCCTCTGTAACTGACTTTTTGACCCCAGTCTCCAACCTCTCCTCTCTGTAACTATCATTGTGCACCTCAGTCTCCAACCTGTGCTTTCTGCAACGATCCTTCTGCACCTCAGTTTCCAACCTCTGCTCTCTGAAACGATCCTTCTGGACCACAGTTTCTAACCTCTGCACTCTGTAACAGTCCTTCTACAACTAGTATCAAACCTCTTCTCTCTGAACCAATTTTTCTGCACCTCAGTCTCCCACCTCTGCTCCCTGTAACAGGCTTACTGCACCCCAGTCTCCAACCTCTGCTCTCAGTAACAGCTCTTCTGCACCCCAATCTCGAATCTCTGCTGTTTGTAACAGTCTTTCTGCACCCCAGTCTCCAACATCTTTTCTCTGAAACAATACTTCAGTCTCAAATCTCTGCTCTCTGCAACAGTCCTTCTGCACCCCAGTCTCCAGACTCTGTTCTCTTTAAGATCCTTTTGCATTTATTTCTCCAACCTCTCTTCTCTGTAACAGTCTTTCTGCACCCCAGTATCCAACCTATGCTCACTGTAAAAGTCCTTCTGCATCTCAGTCTCCAAACTTTGCTCTCTGTAATGGTCTTTCTGCACCCTAGTCTTCAACATCTGCTCTCTACAACAGTCCTTCTGCACCAAAGTCTCCAAACTCTGCTCTCTATAACGGTCCTTCTGCACCCCCATTGCCAGCCTCTGCTTTCGGTAATAGTCCTTCTGCACCTCAGATTCCAAAGTATGCTCTCTGTACCAGGCCTTCTAAGCCTCAGTCTGAAACCTCTGCTGTCTGCAACAATCTTTCTGCACCCCAGTCTTTAACCTCTGCTCTCTGTAACAGTCCTTCTGCACCATATTTTCCACCTCTGATCTCTGTTACAGTTTTGTACACCACATTCTCCAACATCTGCTCTCTGTAACATTTTCTCTGTACCTCAATTTCCAACCTCTGCTTTCTGTAATAGTCCTTCTGCACCCTAGTCTCTAACATCTGCTCTCTACAACGGTCCTTCCGCACCAAAGTCTCCAAAATCTGCTCTTTCTAACAGTCTTTCTAAGCCTCAGTCTGAAACCTCTGCTGTCTGCAACAATCCTTCTGCACCCCAGTCTCCAAACTGTGCTATCTGTAACAATCCTTCTGCACCCAAGTCTCCAACCTCTGCTCTCTTTAACAGGTCTTCTGCAAACCAGTCTCCAGCCTCTGCTCTCTGTAACAAGCCTTCTGCTCCCCAGTCTCCAACCTCTTCTTTCTGCAACGTTTCTTCTGCACCTCAGTCTCCAACCTCTTCTCTCTGCAACAGTTTTTCTAAACCGCAGTCTCTAACCTCTGTTCTCTGCAATGATTCTTCTGCATCCCAATCTCCAACAACTGATCTCTGCAACAGTCCTTCTGCACCCCAGTATACAACCTCTGCTCTCTGCTACAGTACTTCTGCACCCCAGTCTTCAACCTCTGCTCTCTGCAACATTTCTTCTGCACGCAAGTCTCCAACCTGTGCTCTCTGTAACTGTCCTGCTGCAACCCAGTCTCTAACCTCTTTTCTCTGTAGCGATCCTTCTGCACCTCATTCTCCAACCACTACTCTCTTCACCGATCCTTCTGCATTTTAGTCTCCATTCTCTGCTCTCTGTAAGCATCCTTTGGCACCCCAGTCTCCAACTTCTCCTCTCTGTAAAAGTCATTCTGCACCTCAGTCTTCAAGTTCTGCAATCTGTCACAGTCCTTCTGCATCCCAATCTCAAAACTCTGCACTCAGAAATGATCTTTCTGCACCTCAATCTCCAACCTCTGCTCTCTTTAACAGTCCTTCTGCACCCCAGTCTCCAACATCTGCTCTCTGCAACGATCCTTCTTCTCCCCAGGCTTCAATCTCTGCTCTCTGCATCGGTCTGTCTACATCCCAGTTTCCAAAATCTGTTCTCTGTAACAGTCCTTCTGCACCTCAGTCTCCAAACTCTGCTCTCTGAAACAGTCCTTCTGAACCCCTGTCTCCAACCTCTGCTGTCAGTAACAGTTTTTCTGGACCCCAATCTACAAACTCTGCTCTCTGTAGCACTCCTTCTGCACCCCAGTCTCCAACCTCTACTCTCTGTAACAGGCCTTCTGCACCCCAGTCTCCAACCTCTGCTCCCTGTAACAGCCCTTCTGCACCCCGGTCTCCAACTGTGCTCTCTGCAATGATCCTTTTGAATCTCAGTCTCCAAACTCTGCTCTCTGTTACAGTCCTTCTGCACCCCATGATTCAACATATGCTCTCTGAAACAGTCGTTCTGCACCTCAGTCTGAAAACTCGGCTCTCTGCAAAAATCCTTCTGCACTTGAGATTCCAAACTTTGCTCTCTGTAACAGTGCTTCTGAACCTCAGTCTACAAAATGTTCTCTGTAATATCCTTCTGCAATCCAGTCACGAAATTGTGCTATCTTTAACAGTCCTTCTGCACCTCAGTCTACAAACTCTGCTCTCTGTAACAGGCCTTCTGCACTCCAGTCTCCAAACTCTGCTCTCTGTAACAGGCCTTCTGCACCCAGTATCCAACGTCTTCTATCTTCAAGGATCTCTCTTAACCTCAGTCTCCAACCTCTGCTTTGTGCAACAGTCCTTCTGCACCCCAGTCTCCAACATCTTTTCTCTGTAACAATCCTTCTGCAACTGAGTCTCCAACCTCTGCTCTCTGCAACGGTTCTTCTGCACCCCAGTCTCCACACTCTGTTCTCTGCAACAGTCCTTCTGCAAACCAGTCTCCAAACTCTGCTCTCTGCAACAGTCCTTGTGCATCCCAGTATCCAACTTCTGCTCTCTGCTACAGTACTTCTGCACCCCAGTCTCCAACATCTGCTCTCTGTATCAGTCCTTTTGCACCTCAGTCTCCAACCTCTGCTCTCTGCAGCAGTTTTTTTACTCCCCAGTAACCAAAATCTGCTCTGTGTAATGATCCTTATGAACCTTAATTTCCAACTTCTGCTCTCAGCAACGATCCTCCTTCACCTTAGTCTCCAAATCTGATCTCTGTATCAGTCCTTCTGCAACACAGTATCAAAACTCTGCTCTCTGTAACGATCCTTCTGCACCTCATCTCCAAATTCTGCTCTCTGTAAAAGTCCTTCTGCACCTCAGTCTCCAACCTCTGCTCTCTTGAACAGTCCTTCTGCACCCCAGTCTCCAACATCTGCTCTCTGCAACGATACTTCTTTTCCCCAGGCTCCAATCTCTGCTCACAGCAACGGTCCTTATACACCCCAGTTTCAAAACTCTGCTCTCTGTAACACTCTTTCTGCACCCCAGTCTTCACCCTCTACTCTATGTAAAAGTCCTTCTGCACCTCCTTCTCCAACCTCTGTTCTCTGAAAGATCCTTCTGCCACGCATTCTCCTAATGCTGCTCTCTGTAACAGTCCTTCTGCACCCCAGTCTCCAAACTCTGCTCTCTGTAACAGGCCTTGTGCACACCAGTCTCCAACCTGTGCTCTCTGCAACTATCCTTCTGTACCCTGGTCTCAAAAATCTGTACTCTCCAACAGTCCTTCTGCACCCCAGGATACAACATCTGCTTTCTGCAACAGTCCTTCTGCACCTAAGTCTGAAAACTCTGCTCTCTGCCACAATCCTTCTGCACCCCAGTTTCCAACCTTTTCTCTCTGTAATAGTCCTTCTGAACCTCAGTCGCCAAAATGCTCTCTGTAAAATCTTTGTGCAACCCAGTCTCGAAATTGTGCTATCTGTAACATTCCTTCTGCACCCCAGTCTCCAAACTCTGCTCTCTGCACTCTGTAACAGGCCTTCTGCACCCCAGTCTCCAACCTCTTCTCTCTGCAATGATCCTTCTTCACCTCAGTCTCCAAACTCTGCTCTCTGCAACATTCCTTCTGGACCCCAGTCTCCAAAATCTTCTCTCTGTAACAATTTTTCTGCACCCCGGTCTCCAAACTTTGCTCTCTGTAAAAGTCCTTCTCTACTGCAGTCTCCAAACTCTGCTCCCTGTAACGGACCTTCTGAACCCCAGTCTCCAACCTCTGCTTTGTGTATCAGTTCTTCTGCACCCCAGTCTCCAACCTCTGCTCTCTGTGTCAGTCTTTTTACACCCCAGTAACCAAACTCTGCTCTGTGTAACTATCCTCCACAGTCTCAAACCTCTACTCTCTGTAACAGTGCTTCTGCACCCGAGTCTCCAAACGCTGCTCTCTGTAACAATCCTTCTGCACCCCAGTCTCCAACCTCTGCTCTCTATACAGATTTTCTGCACCTCAATCTCCAAACTCTGCTCTCTGTATCACTCCTTCTGCACCAAAGTCTCCATCCTCCACTCTCTGTAAGAATCCTTCTGCACCCCAGTCTCCAACCTCTGTTCTCTGTAAAAGTCCTTCTGCAACCCAGTCTCTAACCTCTGCTCTCTGTAAAGATCTATCTGCAACTCAGTCTCCAACCACTGCTCTCCTCTACAGTCCTTCTTCACCCAAGTCTGAAAAATCTGCTCTATGTAACAGTCCTTCTGCACCCTACTCTCCAACATCTGCTCTCTGAAAGGATCCTTCTTCTACCCAGTCTCCAACCTCTGCTCTCTGTAACAGTACTTTTGTATCACAGTCTTCAACCTCTTCTATTTGTAAAGGTCCTTCTGCTCTCCAATTGCCAGCCTCTGCTTTTTGTAACAGTCTTTCTGCACCCCAGTCTCTAGACTATGCTCTCTTGAAGATCATTTTTCATCCCAGTCTCCAAACTCTGCTCTTTGTAGCAGTTCTTCTACACCCCAGTATCCAAACTCTGCTCTCTTTAAAAGTCCTTCTGCACCTCAGTCTCCAACCTTTGCTCACTATAATGGTACTTCTGCACCCCAGGCTCCAACCTCTGCTCTCTGTAACAATGCTTCTGCACCTCAGGCTCCAAGGTCTGCTCTCTGTAAAAGTTTTTATTTACCCCAGTCTCCATCATCTGCTCTCTGCAACAGTCCTTCTGCACCCCAGTCTCCACACTCTGCTCTCTGTAACAGTCCTTCTGTACCACAGTCTCCAAACTCTTCTTTCTATAATGGTACTTCTACAAGCAAATTGCCAACCTCTGCTTTTTGGAACAATCTTTCTGAGCCTCAGATTGCAAACTCTGCTCTCTGTAACAGACCTTCTAAGCCTCAGTCTGAAACATCTGCTCTCTGCAACGATCCTTCTGCACCCCAGTCTCCAAACTGTGCTATCTGTAAAAATCTTTCTGCACCTCAGTCTTCAACCTCTGTTCTCTGTAAAAGGTCTTCTGCACCCCAGTCTCAAACTCTGCTCTCTGTATCAGGCCTTCTGCACCTCAGTCTCCAAACTTTTCTCTCTGCAACAATCTTTCTGCACCTCAGGTTCCAACCTTTGCTCTCTGTAACAATCCTTCTGCAACTCAGTCTCCAACATCTGCTCTCTGTGACAGTCCTTCTGCACCCCAGTCTCTAACATCTGCAATCTGTAGCGATTCTTCTTCTACCCAGTCTCCAACCTCTGCTCCCTTTAACAGTCCTTTTGTATTGCAGTCTCAAACCTCTTCTCTTTGTAACAGTTCTTCTACTCCCCAATTGCCAACCTCTGCTTTCTGAAAAATTCGTTCTTCACCCCAGTCTCTAACCTCTTCTATCTGCAACAATCCTTCTGCACCTCAGTCTCTAAACTCTGCTCTCTGCAATAGTCCTTCTGCACCCCAGTCTCCAGACTCTGCTATCTGTAAAATCCATTTGCATCCCAGTCTCCAACATCTGCTCTCTGTAACAGTCCTTCTGCACCACAGTATCCAACCTCTGCTCTCTGGAAAAGTCCTTCTGTACATCAGTCTCCAACCTTTGCTCTTTGTAATGGTTCTTCTGCATCCCAGTATTCAAACTCTGCTCTCTGTAACAATCCTTCTGCATCTCAGTCTTCAACGTCTGCTCTCTGTAACAGTCCTTCTGAACCCCAGTCTCCAACATCTGCTCTGTGCAACGGTCCTTCTGCATCCCAGTATTCAAACTCTGCTCTCTGTAACAATCCTTCTGCACCTCAAACTCCAACCTCTGCTCTCTTTAACAGTCCTTCTAAGCCTCAGTCTGAAACCTCTGATTTTTTTTTATTGGTTGTTCACAACATTACAAAGCTCTTGACATATCATACTTTGAACAATAGTTTCAAGTGAGTTGTGAACTCCCATTTTTACCCCAAATACAGATTGCAGAATCACATAGGTTACACATTCAAATTTTTACATAATGCCATACTAGTGACTGATGTATTCTGCTACCTTTCCTATCCTCTACTATCCAGCTCCCCCCATCTTCTCTTTATATCCCATCTACTGTAATTCATTTCTCTCCTTATTTTTCTTCCAATTCCCCTTACAAACTCTTTTATGTAGTTTTTTATAACAATGAGGGTCTCTTTCCATTTCCATGCAATTCCCCTTTTCTCTCTCTTTCCCTCCCATCTCGTGCCTCTGTTTAATGTCAATCTTTTCTTCCTGCTCTTCCTCCCTACTCTGTTCTTAGTTGCTCTCATTATATCAAAGAAGACATTTGGTATTTGTTCTTTAGGGATTGGCTAGCTTAACTGAGCATAATCTGCTCTAATGCCATCCATTTCCCTGCAAATTCCATGATTTTGTCATTTTTTAGTGCTGTGTAATACTCCATAGTGTATAAATGCCACATTTTTTTTAATCCATTCATCCATTGAAGGGCATCTGGGTTGGTTCCACAGTCTAGCTATTGTGAATTGTGCTGCTGTGAACATCGATTTGGCAGTATCCCTGTAGTACGCTCTTTTAAGGTCTTCAGGGAATAGACCAAGAAGGGCAATAACTGGGTCAAATGGTGGTTCCATTCCTAGCTTTCCCAGGAATCTCCATACTGCTTTCCAAATTGGCCGAACCAATTTGCAGTCCCACCAGCAATGTATAGGAGTACCCTTTTCCCCACATCCTCGCCAGCACTTGTTATTATTTGACTTCATAATGGCTGCCAATCTTACTGGAGTGAGATGGTATCTTAGGGTAGTTTTGATTTGCATTTCTCTGACTGCTAGAGATGGTGAGCATTTTTTCATGTATCTGTTAATTGATTGTATATCCTCCTCTGAGAAGTGTCTGTTCAGGTCCTTGGCCCATTTATTGATTGGGTTATTTGTTGTCTTATTGTCTAATTTTTTGAGTTCTTTCTAAACTCTTGATATTAAGGCTCTATCTGAAGTGTGGGGGGTAAAAATTTGTTCCCATAATGTAGGCTCCCGATTTACTTCTGTTATTGTTTCTCTTGCTGTGAAAAAACTTTTTAGTTTAAGTAAGTCCCATTTGTTGATTCTTGCTATTAACTCTTGTGCTATGGGTGTTCTGTTAAGGAATTTGAAGCCTGATCCCACAATATGTAGATCGTAGCCAACTTTTTCTTCTATCATACGCAGAGTCTCTGTTTTGATATCAAGGTCCTTGATCCATTTTGAGCTAATTTTTGTGCATGGTGAGAGGAGGGGATTCAGTTTCATTTTGTTGCATATGGATTTCCAGTTTTCCCAACACCATTTGTTGAAAATGCTATCCTTTCTCCATTGCATGCTTTTAGCCCCTTTATCGAATATAAGATAGTTGTAACTTTGTGGATTAGACTCTGTATCCTCTATTCTGTACCATTGGTCCACCCGCCTATTATGGTACCAGTACCATGCTGTTTTTGTTACTATTGCTCTGTAGTATAGTTTGAAATCTGGTATTGCTATACCACCTGATTCACACTTCCTGCTTAGAATTGCTTTTGCTATTCTGGGTCTTTTATTTTTCCATATGAATTTCATGATTGCTTTATCTATTTCTACAAGCAATGCCATTGGAATTTTGATTGGCATTGCATTAATCCTATAGAGGACTTTTGGTAATATAGCCATTTTGATGATGTTAGTTCTGCCTATCCATGAACAGGGTATATCTTTCCATCTTCTAAGATCTTCTTCTACTTTTCTTTTTAGGAATCTGTAGATTTTATTGTATAAATCTTTCACCTCTTTTGTTAGGTTGATTCCCAAGTATTTTATTTTGTTGAGGATATTGTGAATGGAGTGGTTTTCCTTATTTCCATTTCAGAGGTTTTGTTGCTGATATACAGAAATGCCTTTGATTTGTGCGTGTTTATTTTATATCCTGCCACTTTGCTGAATTCATTTATTAGTTCTAGTAGTTTTTTTGTAGACCATTTTGGGTCTTCTAGGTATAGAATCATGTCATCTGCAAATAGTGATAATTTAAGTTCTTCCTTTCCAATTTTTATGCCTTTAATTTCTTTCGTTTGTCTAATTGCTCTGGCCAGTGTTTTGAGAACTATATTGGATAGAAGTGGTGATAGAGGGCATCCCCGTCTTGTTCCTGATTTTAAGGGGAATGCCTTCAATTTTTCTCCATTCAGAATAATGCTAGCCTGGGGCTTAGCGTAAATAGCTTTTACAATATCAAGGTAAGTTTCTGTTATCCCTAGTTTTTCTAATGTTTTGAACATAAAGGGATGCTGTACTTGTCGAATGCTTTTTCTGCATCTATCGAGATGATCATATGGTTCTTACCTTTAAGTCTATTGATATGGTGAATAACATTTATTGATTTCCATATATTGAACCATCCCTGCATCCCAGGGATGAATCCTACTTGATGATGGTGCACAATTTTTTTGATGTGTCTTTGTATCCGATTCGCCAGAATTTTATTGAGGATTTTTGCATCTAGGTTCATCAAAGATATTGGTCTGTAGTTTTCTTTCTTTGATGTGTCTTTGTCTGGTTTCAGAATCAATGTGATGTTGGCCTCATAGAATGAATTTGGAAGGACTCCCTCTTTTTCTATTTCCTGGAATAACTTGAAAAGTATTGGTATTAATTCTTCTTTAAAGGTTTTGTAAAACTCCGCTGTATACCCATCCGGTCCTGGGCTTTTCTTGGTTGGTAGTCTTTTGATTACTTCTTCAATTTCATCCATTGATATTGGTCTGTTCAAATCGTGTGTGTCCTCCTGACTCAGTCTGGGCAAATCATATGTCTTACGAAATTTATTGATGTCTTCACTATCTTCTATTTTATTGGAATATAGGTTTTCAAAATAGTTTATAATTGTCTTCTGTATTTTTGTGGCGTCTGTTGTGATATTGCCTTTTTCATCCCTTATGTTAGTAATTTGAGTTCTTTCTCTTCTTCTCTTCGTTAGCATGGATAAAGGTTTGTCAATCTTGTTTATTTTTTCAAAGAACCAACTTTTAGTTTTGTTAATTTTTTCGATAGTTTCTTTTGTTTCAATTTCATTGATTTCCACTCTGATTTTAATTATTTCTTGCTTTCTGCTGCATTTGCTATTGTTTTGCTCTTCCTTTTCTAGGGCTTTGAGATGAAGTGTGAGCTCATTTATTTGTTGTTTTTTCCGTTTTTTGAGGAATGACCTCCAGGCGATGAATTTCCCTCTTAAAACTGCTTTCATTGTGTCCCAAAGATTTCGATAGGTTGTGTCTGCATTTTCATTTATCTCTAAGAATTTTTTGATTTCCTCCTTTATGTCTTCTGTAACCCTTTGATCATTCAGTAACATATTGTTCATTTTCCATGTGATATTGGATTTTCCCTTCCTTCTTTTATCATTAATTTCCAGTTTCAATCCATTATGATCAGATAAAATGCATGGTATAATCTCTACCCCTCTATATTTATTGAGGGTTGCCCTATGGCATAATATATGGTCTATTTTTGAGAAGGATCCATGTGCTGCTGAGAAAAAAGTATAACCATTCGATGATGGTTGGTATATTCTATATATGTCAGTTAAGTCTAGGTTATTGATTGTCGTATTGAGGTCTATAGTTTCTTTATTCAACTTTTGCTTGGAGGATCTGTCCAATGGTGAGAGAGGAGTGTTGAAGTCACCCATAATTATTGTGTTGTGGTCTATTTGATTCTTGAACTTGAGGAGAATTTGTTTTATAAACTTCGAAGCGCCATTATTTGGTGCTTAAATATTGATAATTGTTATGTCTTGTTGTTTAATGGTTCCTTTTAACAGTATATAATGTCCTCTCTTATCCCTTTAGATTAACTTAGTCTTGAAATCGATTTTATTCGATATGAGGATGGCCACCCCTGCTTGCTTGCGAGGAGCATGTGCGTGGTATATTTTTTTTAAACCTTTCACCTTCAGCCTGTGTATGTCTTTTCCAGTCAGGTGAGTCTCCTGGAGGCAGAATATTGTTGGATTTGTTTTTTTGATCCATGTTACCAGCCTATGTCGCTTTATTGGAGTGTTTAAACCATTAATGTTTAGAGTTACTATTGATATATGATTTGTACTTCCAGCCATATTTGATTATTGATCTCATTTTTTTAAATGTGTTTGTTTCACCATGATTAGTTTCCCCCCCTCCGTCTGTCTTTACTGAGGTATTTCCCACTGTTGGCTTTGTTTATTGTTTTCCGTTTCTTCCTCGTGAAATGTTTTGCTCAAGATGCTTTGCAACGCTGGTTTTCTGGCTGCAAATTCTTTTAGTTGTTGTTTATCGTGAAAGATTTTTATTTCATTGTCGTATCTGAAGCTTAATTTTGCTGGGTACAGAATTCATGGTTGGCATCCATTGTCTTTTAGTGTTTGAAATACGTAACTCCAGGATCTTCTCGCTTTCAGCGTCTGAGTTGAGAAGTCTGTTGTTAACCTTATTGGATTACCCCTGAATGTAATCTTTCTCTTTTCTCTTGTAGCTTTTAATTTTCTCTTTGTTCTGAATATTGGATATCTTCATAACAATGTGTCTTGGCGTTGGTCTACTGTTATTTTGTATGTTCGGTGTCCTGTATGCATCTACAATTTGTATATCTGTTTCCTTTTTTATTTCTGGAAAGTTTTCTGTGATTATTTCATCTAGTAGATTACTCAATCCCCTTGTTTGAATCTCTATCCCTTCCTCTATCCCAATGACTCTTAAATTTGGTTTTTTTATATTATCACATATCTCTTGTATGCTTCTCTCATGATTTTTAACCAGCCTATCTGAGATGGCTAGACTTTTTCCAGTCCTTCTGCACCTCAGTCTCCAAGCTCTTCTCTCTGCAACAGTCCTTCTACACTCCAGTTTCCAACCACTGCTCTCTACAAGGATCCTTTTGCATACCAGTCTCCAACTTCTGCTCTCTGCAACAGTCCTTCTGCACTCCAGTCTCCAACCTCTGCTCTCCTCTAAAGTCCTTCTTCACCCAGTCTCAAAACTCTGCTCTCTGCAACATTTATTCTGCACCCCAGTCTCCAACTGTGCTCTCTGTAACTTTCCTGCTGCACCCCAGTCTCCAAACTCTGCTCTCTGTAGCTATCCTTCTGCACCTCAGTCTTCAACCTCTACTCTCTTCAAGATCTTCTCCACCTCAATCTCCAAGTTCTGCAATCTGTAACGGCCTTTTGCACCCCAGTCTCCAACGTCTGTTCTTTGAAAGGATCCTTCTTCACCTCAGTCTCCATCCTCTGCTCTCTGCAACTGTCCTTCTGCACCCCAGTCTCCTTCCTCTGCTCTCTGTAAGAATCATTCTGGACCCTAGTTTCCAACCGCTCCTCTCTGTAACAATCCTTCTGCACCTCAGTGTCCAACCTCTGCTCTCTGCAATGAACCTTCAGCACCTCAGTCTCCAACCGCTGCTCTCTGTAACAGGCCTTTTTTACCCCATTCTCCAACGTATGCTTTCTGGATCAGTCCTTTTGCACACCAGTATCCTAACTCTGCTCTCTGTAACAGTCCTTCTGTACCACAGTCTCAAAACTCTGCTCTCTATAATGGTCCTTCTGCACCCCAGTCTCCAACGTCAGCTTTCTATATCAGTTCTTCTGCACCCCAGTCTCCAACCTCTGCTCTCAGTAAGAGTCCTTCTGCAACCCAGTCTCCAACTTCTGCTCTCAGCAACATTTCTTCTGCACCTTAGTCTCAATCGGTGCTCTCTGTAACTGTCCTTCTGCACCCCAGTCTCCAACCTCTCCTCTCTGTAACGATCTTTCTGCACCACAGTCTGAAACCTCTGCTCTCTGCAATGATCCTTCTGACCCTCATAATCCAACTTCTACTCTCCACAATTATCCTTCTGCACCCCAGTCTCCAACCTTTGCTCTCTGTAAGAGTTTTTCTGCACTTCAGTCTCCAATCTCTGCTCTCTGTAACAATCCTTCTGCACCTCAGTCTCCATTCTCTTCTATCTGAAACAATCCATCAGCACACCAGTCTCTAACCTCTGTTCTCTGTAACAGGCCTTCTGCACCACAGTCTCCAAACTCTGGTCTCTGTAACAGGCCTAATGCACAACAGTCTCCAACCTGTTCTCTGTGCAGTGATCCTTTTCAACCTCAGTCTCCAACCACTGCTCTCTGTAAGATCCTTATTCACACCGGTCTCCAAACTTTTCTCTTTATAACAGTCCTTCTGCACCCCAGTCTCCAAACTCTACTTTCTATATCAGTTATTCTGCACCCCAGTCTCCAAACTCTGCTCTCTGTAACAGTCCTTCTGCACCACACTCTCCAACCTCTTCTCTTTTCAACAGTTCTCCTGTATCCCAGTCTCCAACCTCTGCTCCCTGTAAGATCCTTCTTCACCCCGGTCTCCAAACGTTGCTCTCTATAACAGTCCTTTTGCACCTTAGTCTCCAACATCTGCTCTATGCAACATTCCTTCGGCACCCCAGTCTCTAACATCTGTTCTCAGCAAAAGTCTTTTTACACCCAAGGCTCCAAACTCTACTCTCTGTAACAGTCCTTCTGTACCACAATCTCCACCATCTGCTGTCTGTAACGGTCCTTCTGCACCCGAGACTCCTAACTCTACTTTCCATATCAGTTATTCTGCACCCCAGTCTCCAACCTCTGCTCTCTGCAACAGTCCTTCTGCACCCCAGTCTCAAAGCTATTCTCTCTGCAAAAGTTCTTCTACACCCCAGTCTCCAAACTCTGCTCTCTGAAACAATCCTACTGCACCACAGTCTTCAACCTCTGCTCTCCGCTACAGTCCTTCTTCACCCCAGTCTCAAACCTCTGCTCTCTGCAACATTTCTTCTGCACACCAGTCTCCATCCAGTGCTCTCTGCAACTGTCCTGCTGCATCTCAGTCTCCAACCTCTGCTCTCTGTAGCGATCCTTATGCATGTAAGTCTCCAACCTCTGCTCTCTGCAACAGTCCTTCTGCACCCCAGTCCCCAAGCTCTGCTCTTTGTAACAGTCCTTCTGCATATCAGTTTCCAAACTCTCCTGTCTGTAAAAATTCTTCTTCACTTCAGTCTCCAAACTTTGTTCTCTGTAACACACTTTCTGCACACCAGTCTTCAACCTCTGCTCTCTGTAACGATCTTTCTGCACCTCAGTCTCCAAACTCTGCTCTCTGTAACAGACCTACTGCACCCCATTCTCCAACATCTCCTCTCTGTAACAGTTCTTCTGGTCACCAATCTACAAACTCTGCTCTCTGTAACGCTCCTTCTGCACCCCAGTCTCCATTCTGTGCTCTCTGTAACACTCTTTCTGCACCACAGTCTCCATACTCTGCTCTCTGTAAGAATCCTTCTGGACCCCAGTCTCCAACCGCTCCTCTCTGTAACACTCCTACTGCACCTCAGTCTCCAAACTCTGCTCTCTGTAGTGAACCTTCAGCACCTCAGTCTCCAACCGCTGCTATCTTTAACAGGCCTTCTGAACCCCATTCTCCAACCTATGCTTTCTGGATCAGTCCTTTTGCAAACCAGTATCCTAACTCTGCTCCATGTAACAATTCTTCTGCACCTGAGTCTCCAGCATCTGCTCTCTGAAACGGTCTGTCTGAACCCCAGTCTCCAAACTCTGTTCTCTGCATCAGTCCTTCTGCACCCCAGTATCCAACCTCTGCTCTCTTCAATAGTCGTGTAGCACCGCTGTCTCAAATTCTGGTCTCTGCAACAGTCGTTCTACACCCCAGTCTCAAACCTCTGCTATCTGCAACAGTCCTTCTGCACATTAGTCTCCAACCTCTGCTCTCTGCAACGAACCTTCTGCACCCGAGTCACCAACATCTGCTCTCTGCAACAGTCCTTCTGGACCTAAGTCTGAAAACTCTGCTCTCTGCAATGATTTTGCTTCACCTCAGTTCCAAAACTCTGTTCTCTGCAATGGTCCTTCTGAACCCCAGTATTCAACCTCTGCTCTCTGTAAGAATCCTTCTGCACCTCAGGCTCCAAAAACTGCTCTCTGAAAAAGTCCTTCTACACCCCAGTCTCTACCATCTGCTCTCTGCAACAGTCCTTCTGCACGTCAGTCTCTAACCTCTATTCTGTGTAATAGTCCTTCTGCACCTCAGTCTTCAGCATTTGCTCTTTGTAAGATTCTTCTGCAACCCAGTATCCAAACTCTGCCCTCTGTAACAATCCTTCTTAACCCCTTCTCAAAACTCTGTTCTCTGTTACAGTCCTTCTGAACACCAGTCTCAATACTCTGCTTTCCACAAAGATCCTTCTGCACCCCAGTCTCATTTTTCTGCTCTCTGCAAAAGTCCTTCTCCACCCCAGTCTCCAACCTCTGCTCTCTGTAACCGTCCTCCTGTAGTGCACTCTCAAAAATATGCTCTGTGTAATGGTCCTTCTGCACCCAAGTATCCAATCTCTGCTCTCTGTAACACTTCTGCAACTCAGTCTCCAACCTCTGCTCTCTGTAATGGTCCTCCTGCAGCCCAATTTGGAAACTCTGCTTTCTGTAAAAGTCCACCTGCACCTGAATCTCGAAACTCTCTTCTCTGTAACAGTCCTTCTACACCTAAATCCCCAACCTCTGCTCTCTGTAACAGTTCACCTGCACCTCATTCTCCAAACTCTGCTCTCTGTAAGATCCTTCAGCAACCCAGTCTCCAAACACTGCTCTGTATAACAGTCCTTCTGCACCCCAATCTCCAAACTCTCTTCTCTGTAACTGGTCTTCTGCACGCCAGTCTTCAATCTCTGCTCTCTGAAATGATCCTACTTCACCCAAGTCACCAAAATCTGATCTCTACAATAGTCCTTCTGCACCTCAGTCTCCAAATTCTACTCTCTGTAAGATCCTTCTGCACCTCCTTCTTTTAGCTCTGCTCTATGTAACAGGACTTCTGCACCTCAGTCTCCAATCTCTGCTCTTTGCAACAGTCCTTCTGCACCACAGTCTCCAAACTCTGCTCTCTGAAAGATCCTTCTGCACCTCAGGCTTCAACCTGTTCTCCAGTTTCCAAATTCTTCTCTCTGTAACATTCCTTCTTCACCCTAGTATTTAACCTCTGCTTTCTGCAAGTATTCTGCGGCACCCTAGTCTCCAAACTCTGTCCTCTGCAACAGTCTCCAACAACTGCTCTCTGTAAAAGTTCTTCTTAACCCCAGTCTCAAACCTCTGCTCTCTGTATCTATCATTCTGCACCTCAGTCTCCAACCTGTTTGCTCTGTAACATTCCTTCTGCACCCCAGTCTCCAAACTCTGCTCTCTGTAACAGTTTTTCTATACTGCAGTCACCAAACTCTGGTCTCTGTAACGGTCCTTCGGCACCCCAATTTCTAACCTCTGCTTTCTGTAACAGTCCTTCTGAACCTCAGTCTCCTAACTCTGCTCTCTTTAACAGTCCTTCTACACATCAGTCTCCAACCTCTGCTCTCTTTAACAGTCCTTCTGCACCTCAGTCTGACACCTCTGCTCTCTGCACGATCCTTCTGCACCCCAGTCTCCAAACACTGCTCTCTGTAACAGTCCACCTGCACTTCAGTCTCCAACCTCTCCTTTCTGTAACAGGCCTTCTGCAAGCCATTCACCAAACTCTTCCCTCTGTAGCAGGCATTCTGCACCCCAGTCTCCAAAATCTGCTCCCTGCAATGATCCAACTGCACCTCACTCTCTAATTACTGATCTCTGCAACAGTCTTTCTGAACCTCAGTCTCCAAATTCTGCTCTCTGTAAGATGCTTCTGCACCCCTGTATTCAAACTCTGATCTCTGTAACAGTACTTCTGCACCTCAGTCTCTTACCTCTTCTCTCTCTAAAAGTCCTTCTGCACCTCAGTCTCCCAACTCTGCTCTCTGTAAGATCCTTTTGCAACCAAGTGTTTAAACTCTGCACTCTGTAAGAGTACTTCTGCACAACACTCTACAATTTCTTCTCTCTGCAACGATTCTTCTCCACCTCAGTCTCCAAACTCTGCTCTCTTTAACACTCCTTCTACACCTCAGTCTCAAACCTGTGATTTCTGTAACATTCCGTATACACCTCAGTCTCCAACCTCTGCTATATGTTACAGTTTTTCTATACCGCAGTCTCCAAACTCTGGTCTTTCTTACGTTCCTTTTGCACCCCAATTGTCAACCACTTCTTTCTGTAACAGTCCTTCTGTACCTCAGTCTTCAAACTCTAATCTCTGTAACAGTCTTTCTACACCTCAGTCTCCAAACTCTGCTCTCTGTAACAGTCATTCTGCACCTTAGTCTGACACCTCTGCTCTCTGAACGATCCTTCTGCACCCCAGTCTCCAACCACTGCTCACTGTAACAGTCCACATGCACCTCAGTCTCCAACCTCTTCTCTCCGAAAGATCTTTCAGGAACTCAGTCTCCAAACTCTGCTCTCTATAACAGTCTTTCTGCACCCCAGTCTCCAACCTCTCCTCTCTGTAACAGGCCTTCTGCACGAGAGTCTCAAAAGTCTGCTCTCTGTAGCAGGCCTTCTGCACCCCAGTCTCCAACTTCTGCTCTCTGCAACGATCCTTCTGCACCCCAGTCTCCAACTTATGCTATCGGCAATGATCCTACTGCACCCCAGTCTCCAACCTCTGATTACTGCAACAGTCCTTCTGCAACTAAGTCTCAAAATTCTGCTCTCTGTAAGATCCTTCTGCACCCCTGTCTCCAAGCTCGGCTTATTTCAACGATCTTTCTGCACCCAGTCTCCAACCTCTGCTCTCTTCAATGATACTTCTGCACGCCAGTCTCCAACCTCTGCTCTCTGAAATGAACCTACTGCACCCCAATCTCCAACCTTTGATTTTCTCAACAGTCCTTTTGCAACTCTGTCTCCAACTTCTGCTCTCTGTAAGATCCTTCTGCACCCCTGTCTCCAAGCTCTGCTTATTGCAACGATCATTCTGCACCCCAGTGTCCAACCTCTGCTCTATGTAACAAAATTTTGCACCTCAGTCTCCAAGCTCTGCTCTCTGCAACAGACCTTCTGCACCCCAGTCTCCAACTTCTGCTCTCTCTAAGAGTCCTTCTGCAACTCAGACTCCAACATCTACTCTCTGCAACATTCCTTCTGCAGCTCAGTCTTCATCCTCTGCTCTCTGCAACAGTCCTTCTTCAACCCAGTCTCCAACCTCTGCTCTCTGCAAAAATGTTTCTGCACCCCAGTCTCCAAACTATGATCTCTGTAACAATCCTTCTTAACCTCAGTCTTCAAACTCTGTTCTCTGTAAGATCCTTCAGGAACTCAGTCTCGAAACTCTGCTCTCTATAACAGTCCTTCTGCACCCCAGTCTCCAAACTCTCCTCTCTGTAACAGGCCTTCTGCACGCCAGTCTCCAAACTCTCCTCTATGTAGCAGGCCTTCTGCACCCCAGTCTTCAACCTCTGCTCTCTGCAACGATCCTTCTGCTCCCCAGTCTCCAACCTCTGCTCTCTTCAATGATACTTCTGCACGCCAGTCTCCAACTTCTGCTCTCTGCAATGATCCTACTGAACCCCAGTCTCCAACCTCTGATTTTCTCAACATTCCTTTGGCAACTCTGTCTCCAACTTCTGCTCTCTGTAAGATCCTCCTGCACCCCTGTCTCCAAGCTCTGCTTATTGCAACGATCATTCTGCACCCCAGTGTCCAACCTCTGCTCTATGTAACAAAATTTTGCACCTCAGTCTCCAAGCTCTGCTCTCTACTACAGTCCTTCTGCACCCGAGTCTCCAACTTCTGCTCTAAGAGTTCTTCTGCAACTCAGACTCCAACATCTACTCTCTGCAACATTCCTTCTGCATCCCAGTCTTCATCCTCTGCTCTCTGCAACAGTCCTTGTTCACCGCAGTCTCCAACCTCTGCTCTCTGCAAAAATCCTTCTGCACCCCAGTCTCCAAACTATGCTCTCTGTAACAATCCTTTTTCACCTCAGTCTCCAAACTCTGTTTTCTGCAACGGTCCTTTTGCACCTCAGTCTCCAACCTCTACTCTCTGTAACAGTCCTTATGCACCTCAGTCTGACACCTCTGCTCTCTGCACGATTCTTCTGCACCCCAGTCTCCAAACACTGTTCTTTATAACAGTCCTTCTGAACACCAGTCTCAAAACTCTGCTCTCTGTATCTATCCTTCTGCACCCCAGTCTCCAACCTCTTTTCTCGGTAACAGTCTTATACCGCAGTCTCCAAACTCTGCTCTCTGTAACGATCCCCAGTTTCCAAAGTCTCCTTTCTGTATCAGTCCTTCCTCACTCCAGTCTCCAAACTCTACTCGCTGAAACAGTCCTTCTTCATCCCAGTTTCCAACCTCTGTTCTCTGCAACAGTCCTCTTACACCCCAGTCTCTAACATCTGCTCTCTGTAACAGTCCTTCTACTCCACTGTCTCTAAACTCTACTCTGTGTAACTGTCCTTTTGCACCTCAGTCTCAGACCTCTGCTCTCTGTTAGATCCTTCTTAACCCCTGTCTACAACCTCTGCTCTCTGTAATAGTCCTACTGCACTCCAGCTTTCAACATCTCCTCACTGCAACCATCCTTCTGCAACCCAGTCTATAACGTCTGAACTCTCAACAGTCCTTCTGCATCTCAGTTTGAAAAATCTGCTCTCTGCAAGTATCCTTCTGCACCCCAGTCTCCAAACTCTGCTCTCTGTAACAGTCCTACTTCACCTCAGTCTCCAAACTCAGCTCTATATAAGATCCTTCTGCAACCCAGTATCCAAACTCTGCTCTCTGTAACAGTCCACCTGCTCCCCAGTCTTCAAACTCTGCTGTCTGTAACAGGCCTCTTGCACCCAAGCCTACAAACTCAGCTCTATGTAACAGGTTTTCAGCACAACAGTATCCAACCTATTCTCTCTGCAACGATCCTTCTACACCCCAGTCTCCAACGTCTGCACTATGCAACAGCTCTTCTGCACCCCAGTCTCCAAACTCTGCTCTCTTGAAGATCCTTCTGCACCCAGTTTCCAACCTCTGCTCTTTGAAACAGTCCTTCTGTACCCCAGTCTCCAAACTCTGCTCTCTGTAACAATGCTTCTGCTCATCAGTCTCCAAACTCTGCTCTCTGCAACGGTCTTTCTACACCTCAGTCTCCTAAATCTGTTGTCTGCAATAGTCCTTCTCCACCCCAGTGTGCAACCTCTGCTCTCTGTAAAAGTCATTCTGTACCACAATCTCCAACCTCTGCTCTCTGTAACGGTCCTTCTGAACCTCATCTCCAACCTCAGCTCTCTCCAACAGTCTTTCTGCACCTCAGCTTCAACCTCTACTCTCTGCAACAGTCATTTTGCACCCAAGTCTCCAAGGTCTGCTTTCGATAACAGTCTTTCTGCACCCCAGACTCCAATCTCTGCTCTCTGTAAGATCCATCTGTACCCCAGTCTCCAACCTCTGCTCTCTGTAACAGTTCTTCAGCACCTCAGTCTCCAACCTCTGCTCTCTGTAACAATCCTTCTTGACGACAGTCTAAAACCGCTGCTCTCAGCAACGTTCCTTATGCACCCCAGTCTCCAAACTCCTTTCTGTATCAGTCCTTCTGCACCCCGGTCTCGATCCTCTGCTCTCTGTAACAGTCCTTCTGCACCTCAGACTCCAACCTCTGCTATCTGCAACAGAACTTCTGTGCCCCAATCTCCAAACTCTGCTTTCTGCAATGGTCCTTCTGCACCTCAGTCTCCAACCTCTGTTCTCTACAACACTTATTCTGCACCCCAGTCTCCAAACTCTGCTCCCTGTAACAGTCGTTCTGTACCGCAGTCTCCAACCTCTGTTCTCTGTAAGGGTCCTTCTGAAGCCCAGTCTCCAACCTCTGCTTTCTGTATCAGTCCTTCTGCCCCACATTCTCCAAAGTCTGCTCTCTGTAACAGTCCTTCTGTACCTCAGTTTGCAACCTCTGCTCTCTGCAGTATTCCTTCTTCACCCCTGTCTGCAATCTCTGTTCTCTGCAACAGTCCTTCTGCAGCACAGTCTCCAACATCTGCTCTCTGCAACAGTCCTTCTCCACCTGTCTCCAACCTCTGCTCTCTGCAACAGTCCTTCTGCACCCAGGTCACCAACGTCTGCTTTCTGTATCAGTCCTTCTGCACCACAGTCTCCAACGTCTGCTCTCTGTAACAGTCCTTCTGCACCTCAGTAACTAACCTCTACTCTCTGCAGCAGTTCTTCTCCACCCCAGTTTCCAACCTCTGCTCTCGGCAACAGTCCTTCTATACTCCATTCTCAAACTTCTACTCTCTGCAACAGTCCTTGTATACCCCAGTCTTTCACATCTGCTCTCTGTAACAGTCTTTCTGCACCTCAGTCTGAAAACTCTGCTCTCTGCAATGATCCTTCTGCACCTCAGTCTCCAACTTCTGCTCTCTGCAACAGTCCTTCTGTATCCCAGTCTTTAACCTCTGTTCTAAGCAAAAGTCTTTGTACACTCCAGGCTCCAAACTCTGCTCTCTGTAACAGTCCTTCTGTACTGCAGTCTCCAACCTCTGCTGTCTGCAATGGTCCTTCTGCACCCGAGACTCCAAACTCTACTTTCCATAACAGTTATTCTACACCCAAGTCTCCAAACTCTGCTCTCTGTAACAGTCCTTCTTCACCTCAGTCTCCAACCTCTGCTCTCTTCAACAGTCCTTCTGCACCCCAGTCTCCAAACTCTTCTATCTGCAACAGTCCTTCTACACCCCAGTCTCCAAACTCTGCTGTCTGCAATGATCTTTCTGCACCCCAGTCTCCAACCTCTGCTCTCTGCTACAGTCCTTCTTCACCCCCAGCCTCAAAACAGTGCGCTCTGCAACTGTCCTGCTGCACCCCAGTCCCCAACCTCTTGCTCTCTCTAGCAATCCTTCTGCACCTCAGTCTTCAACCTCTGCTGTCTGCATGGATCCTTCTTCACCACAGTCTCCAAACTCTGCTCTCTGCAACACTCTTTCTGCACCCCAGTCTCCAAGCTCTGCTCTCTGTAACAGTTATTCTGAACCCAATCTCCAAACTCTGCACTCTGTAAAACTTCTTCTGCACCCCAGTCTCCATACTCTGCTCTCTGTAAGAATCCTTTTGCACCCCAGTCTCCAACCTCTCTTCTCTGTAAAAGTCCTTCTCCACCTCAGTCTCAAAGTTCTGCAACATCTGTTCTCTGCAAAAATCGTTCTTCTCCCCAGGTTCCAACTTCTGCTCTCTGCAACGGTTTCTGCACCACAGTTTCCAACCTCTGCTCTTTGTTTTTTTTTTTTTAAATTGGTTGTTTAAAACCTTACAAAGCTCTTGACATATCATACTTCGAACAATAGTTTCAAGTGAGTTATGAACTCTCATTTTTACCCAAATACAGATTGCAGAATTACATATGTTACACATTCACACTTTTACATAATGCCATACTAGTGACTGATGTATTCTGCTACCTTTCCTATCCTATACTGTCCCCCTTCCCCCATCTTCTCTTTCTATCCCATCTACTGTTAATTCATTTCTCTCTTTATTTTTTCTTCTAATTCCCTCACAACATCTTTTATGTAGTTTTTTATAACAATGAGGGTCTCTTTCCATTTCCATGCAATTCCCCTTTTCTCTCTCTTTCCCTCCCATCTCGTGCCTCTGTTTATTGTCAATCTTTTCTTCCTGCTCTTCCTCCCTATTCTATTCTTAGTTGCTCTCATTATATCAAAGAAGACATTTGGTATTTGTTTTTTAGGGATTGGCTAGCTTCACTAAGCATAATCTGCTCTAATGCCATCCATTTCCCTGTAAATTGCATGATTTTGTCATTTTTTAGAGCTGCGTAATACTCCATAATGTATAAATGCCAAATTTTTTTAATCCATTCATCCCATTGAAGGGCATCTGGGTTGGTTCCACAGTCTAGCTATTGTGAATTGTGCTGCTGTGAACATCGATTTGGCAGTATCCCTGTAGTACGCTCTTTTAAGGTCTTCAGGGAATAGACCAAGAAGGGCAATAACTTGGTCAAATGGTGGTTCCATTCCTGGCTTTCCCAGAATCTCCATACTGCTTTCCAAATTGGCTGAACCAATTTGCAGTCCCACCAGCAATGTATAAGAGTACCCTTTTCCCCACATCCACACTTTGTTATTATTTGACTTCATAATGCCTGCCATCTAAATGGAGTGAGATGGTATCTTAGGGTAGTTTTGATTTGCATTTCTCTGACTGCTAGAGATGGTGAGCATTTTTTATGTATTTGTTGATTGAGTGTATGTCCTCCTCTGAGAAGTGTCTGTTCAGGTCTTTGGCCCATTTGTTGATTGGGTTATTTGTTGTCTTATTGTCTAATTTTTTGAGTTCTTTGTAAACTCTGGATATTAAGGCTCTATCTGAAGTGTGAGGGATAAAAATTAGTTCCCATGATGTAGGCTCCCGATTTACTTCTCTAATTGTTTCTCTTGCTGTGAAAAAACTTTGTGGATTAGTCTCTGTATCCTCTATTCTGTACCATTGGTCCACCGGCCTGTTTTGGTACCAGTACCATGCTGTTTTTGTTACTATTGCTCTGTAGTATAGTTTGAAATCTGGTATTGCTATACCACCTGATTCACACTTCCTGCTTAGAATTGCTTTTGCTATTCTGGGTCTTTTATTCTTCCATATAAATTTCATGATTGCTTCTCTATTTCTACAAGCAATGCCATTGGAATTTTGATTGGCATTGCATTAAACCTATAGAGAACTTTTGGTAATATCGGCATTTTGATGATGTTAGTTCTGCCTATCCATGAACAGGGTATATCTTTCCATCTTCTAAGATCTTTTTCTATTTCTCTTTTTAGGGATCTGTAGTTTTCATTGTATAAATCTTTCACCTCTTTTGTTAGGTTGATTTTCAAGTATTTTATTTTTTTTGAGGATATTGTGAATGGAGTGGTTTTCCTTATTTCCATTTCAGAGGTTTTCTTCCTGATATACAGAAATGCCTTTGATTTGTGCGTGTTGATTTTATATCCTGCCACTTTGCTGAATTCATTTATTTGTTCTAGTAGTTTTTTGTAGACCCTTTTGGGTCTTCTAGGTATAGAATCATGTCATCTGCAAATAGTGATAATTTAAGTTCTTCCTTTCCAATTTTTATGCCTTTAATTTCTTTCGTTTGTCTAATATCTCTTGCCATTGTTTCTAGAACTATATTGAATAGAAGTGGTGATAGAGAGCATCCCTGTCTTGTTCCTGATTTTAAGGAAAATGCCTTCAATTTTTCTCCATTCAGAATGATGCTACCCTGGGGCTTAGCGTAAATAGCTTTTACAATATCAAGGTAGGTTCCTGTTATTCCTAGTTTTTCTAATGTTTTGAACATAAAGGAATGCTGTACTTTGTCGAATGCTTTTTCTGCGTCTATCGAGATGATCATATGGTTCTTATCTTTAAGTCTATTGGTATGGTGAATAACATTTATTGATTTCCGTATATTGAACCATCCCTGCATCCCAGGAAGGAATCCTACTTGATCATTGTGCACAATTTTTTTGATGTGTCTTTGTATTCAATTCACCGGAATTTTATTGAGGATTTTTGCATCTAGGTTCATCAGAGATATTGGTCTGTAGATTTTTTTCTTTGATGTGTCTTTGTCTGGTTTCGGAATCAATGTGATGTTGGCCTCATAGAATGAATTTGGAAGGACTCCCTCTTTTTCTGTTTCCTGGAATAACTTGAAACGTATTGGTATTAATTCTTTTTAAAGGTTTTGTAAAACTCCGCTGTATATCCATCCGGTCCTGGGCTTTTCTTGGTTGGTAGTCTTTTGATTACTTCTTCAATTTCATCTATTGATTTGGTCTGTTCAAATCGTGTGTGTCCTCCTGACTCAGTCTGGGCAAATCATATGTCTTAAGAAATTTATCGATGTCTTCACTATCTTCTATTTTATTGGAATATAGGCTTTCAAAATAATTTCTAATTGTCTTCTGTATTTCTGTGGCGTCTGTTGTGATATTGCCTTTTTTCATCCCTTATGTTAGTAATTTGAGTTCTCTCTCTTCTTCTCTTCATTAGCATGCCTAAAGGTTTGTCAATCTTGTTTATTTATGCTGCCTCCAGGAGACTCACCTGACTGGAAAAGACATACACAGACTGAAGGTGAAAGGTTGGGAAAAAACATACCACGCACACGCTCCTCGCAAGCAAGCAGGGGTGGCCATCCTCATATCGAATAAAATCGACTTCAAGACTAAGTTAATCCAAAGGAATAAGGAAGGACATTATATACTGTTAAAAGGAACAATTAAACAACAAGACATAACAATTATCAATATTTATGCACCAAATAATGGCGCTTCGAAGTTTATAAAACAAATTCTCCTCAAGTTCAAGAATCAAATAGACCACAACACAATAATTATGGGTGACTTCAACACACCTCTCTCATCAATAGACAGATCCTCCAAGCAAAAGTTGAATAAAGAAACTATAGACCTCTATACCACAATCAATAACCTAGACTTAACTGACATATATAGAATGTACCAACCATCATAAAATGGATATACTTTTTTCTCAGCAGCACATGGATCCTTCTCAAAAATAGACCATATATTATGCCATAGGGCAACCCTCAATAAATATAAAGGGGTGGAGATTATACCATGCATTTTATCTGATCATAATGGATTGAAACTGGAAATTAATGATAAAAGAAGGAAGGAAAAATCCAATATCACATGGAAAATGAACAATATGTTACTGAATGATCAAAGGGTTACAGAAGACATAAAGGAGGAAATCAAAAAATTCTTAGAGATAAATGAAAATGCAGACACAACCTATCGGAAGATTTTTTTTGCTTTCCCTTTTTAATCTTTTATTGTACAAACTCACACATATGTATATATAAAACTATATGTAAGACACTGAAGAACCTGTATTCCTCGAGAAGGAGAATATGTGGTATGTTAAAAACTATTCAAAACTTGGACTTAGGCAAAAAAGAGATCACTAGAATAAAATTTCAGTGAGTTACTGGGCACTTATTTTTACCAGTCCCCCTAGGGATTATCAATTCCTTAGGATATGCAAGTTTGATTTTTTTTTATTTTATTTTTTTTTATTGTTGGTCGTTCAAAACATTACACAGTTCTTAATACATCATCTTTCACAGTTTGATTCAAGTGGGTTATGAACTCCCAACTTTACCCCGTATACAGATTGCTGTATCACATCAGTTACCCTTCCATTGATTGACATATTGCTTTTCTAGTGTCTGATGTATTCTGCTGTCAGTCCTATTCTCTACTATCCCCCCTCCCCTCCCCTCCCCTCCCCTTTTCTCTCTACCCCTTCTACTGTAAATCATTTCTTCCATTTGTATTATCTTGTCTTACCCCTCCTTTCCTCTTATATATCATTCTCACACCCTTTCCCTCCCACCTCTCATCCCTGTTTAATGTAAATCTTCTTCTCAAGCTCTTCTTCCTTACCCTGACCTTGTTTACTCCCCTTATATCAAAGAGGTCATTTGGTATTTTTTTTTAACGATTGACTAGCTTCACTTAGCATAATCTGCTCTAATGCCATCCATTTCCCTCCAAATTCTATGATTTTGTCGTTCCTTAATGCAGAGTAATACTCCATTGTGTATAAATGCCACATTTTTTTTTATCCATTCATCTATTGAATGGCATCTAGGTTGGTTCCACAATCTTGCTATCGTGAATTGTGCTGCTATGAACATCGATGCAGCAGTGTCCCTGTAGCATGCTCTTTTTAAGTCTTTAGGGAATAGACCGAGAAGGGGAATAGCTTGGTCAAATGGTGGTTTCATTCCCAGCTTTCCAAGAAATCTTCATACTTATTTCCAAATTGGCTGCACCAATTTGCAGTCCCACCAGCAATGAACAAGAGTGCCCTTTTCTCCGCATCCTCTCCAGCACTTATTGTTGTTTGACTTCCTAATGGCTGCCAATCTTACTGGAGTGAGATGGTATCTTAGGGTAGTTTTGATTTGCATTTCTCTGACTGCTAGCAATGGTGAGCATTTCTTCATGTACTTATTGATTGATTGTATGTCCTCCTCTGAGAAGTGTCTATTCAGGTCCTTGGCCCATTTATTGATTGGGTTATTTGTTATCTTATTGTCTAATTTTTTGAGTTCTTTGTATATTCTGGTTATTAGGGCTCTATCTGAAGTGTGTGGATTAAAGATTTTTTCCCAGGATGTAGCCTCCCTATTTATCTCTCTTATTGTTTCTTTTGCTGAGAAAAAACTTTTTAGTTTGAGTAAGTCCCATTTGTTGATTCTAGTTGTTAACTCTTGCGCTATGGGTGTCCTACTGAGGAATTTGGGGCCCGATCCCACGGTATGTAGATCGTAGCCAACTTTTTCTTCTATCAGATGCCATGTCTCTGATTTAATATCAAGCTCCTTGATCCATTTTGAGTTAACTTTTGTGCATGGCGAGTGATAGGGATTAAGATTTATTTTGATGCAAATGGATTTCCAGTTTTCCCAGCACCATTTGTTGAAGATGCTATCCTTCCTCCAGTGCATACTTTTAGCCCCTTTATCAAATATAAAGTAGTTGTAGTTTTGTGGATTGGTTACTGTATCCTCTATTCTGTACCATTGGTCCACCCACCTGTTTTGATACCAGTACCATGCTGTTTTTGTTACTATTGCTCTGTAGTATAGTTGAAAGTCTGGTATGGCTATACCACCTGATTCACACTTCCTACTTAGCATTGTTTTTCCTATTCTGGGTCTTTTATTATTCCATATGAATTTCATGATTCTTTTATCTATTTCTACAAGAAATGCCATTGGGATTTTGATTGGTATTGCATTGAACTTATAGAGAACTTTTGGTAATATTGCCATTTTGATGATGTTAGTTCTGCCTATCCATGAGCAGGGTATATTTCTCTATCTTCTAAGGTCTTCTTCTATGTCTTTCTTTAGGGTTCTGTAATTTTCATTATATAAATCTTTCACCTCTCTTGTTAGGTTGATTCCCAAGTATTTTATTTTTTGGGGGGATATTGTGAATGGAGTAGTTGTCCTCATTTCCGTTTCAGAGGATTTGTCACTGATATACAGGAACGCCTTTGATTTATGCGTGTTGATCTTATATCCTGCCACTTTGCTGAATTCATTTATTAGCTCTAGTAGCTTCTTTGTAGACCCTTTTGGGTCTGCTAGGTATAGGATCATATCATCTGCAAATAGTGATAATTTAAGTTCTTCTTTTCCTATTTTTATGCCTTTAATTTCTTTCATCTGTCTAATTGCTCTGGCCACTGTTTCAAGGACTGTGTTGAACAGAAGTGGTGAGAGAGGGCATCCCTGTCTTGTACGAGATCTTAGTGGGAATGCCTTCAATTTTTCTCTATTCAGAATGATGCTGGCCTGTGGCTTATCATAGATTGCTTTTACAATGTTGAGGTATGTTCCGGTTATCCCTAATTTTTCTAGAGTTTTGAACATAAAGGAATGCTGAACTTTGTCGAATGCTTTTTCTGCATCTATCGAGATGATCATATGGTTCTTATTTTTAAGTCTATTGATGTGGTGAATAACATTTATTGATTTCCGTATATTGAACCAGCCTTGCATCCCAGGGATGAAATCTACTTGATCATGGTGTATAATTTTTTTGATATGTATTTGAATCCGATTCGCCAGAATTTTATTGAGGATTTTTGCGTCAAGGTTCATTAGAGATATTGGTCTGTAGTTTTCTTTCTTTGAAGTGTCTTTGTCTGGTTTCGGAATCAGGGTGATGTTGGCCTCGTAGAATGAATTTGGAAGTTCTCCTTCTTTTTCTATTTCCTTAAATAGCTTGAAAAGTATTGGTGTTAGTTTCTCTTTAAAGGCTTTGTAAAACACTGCTGTATAACCATCTGGTCCTGGGCTTTTCTTAGTTGGTAATCTTTTGATGGTGTCTTCTATTTCCTCTATTGTTATTGGTCTGTTTAGGTTGTCTATATCCTCCTGACTCAATCTGGGCAGATCATAAGACTTAAGGAAGTTATCTATGCCTTCACTATCTTCTATTTTATTGGAGTATAAGGATTCAAAATAATTTCTGATTATCTTCTGTATTTCTGAAGTGTCTGTTGTGATATTTTCTTTTTCATCCCATATGTTACTAATTTGAGTTCTCTCTCTTCTTCTCTTCATTAGCATGGCTAAGGGCCTGTCGATTTTATTTATTTTTCCAAAGAACCAACTTTTGGTTTTGTCAATTTTTTCAATTGTTTCTTTTGCTTCAATTTCATTAATTTCAGCTCTGATTTTAATTATTTCTTGCCTTCTACTTCTTTTGCTGTTGTTTTGCTCTTCTTTTTCTAGGATTTTGAGATGAAGTAAGAGATCATTTATTTGTTGTTTTATTTTGAGGAATGAATTCCAAGCAATGAATTTTCCTCTTAGAACTGCTTTCAATGTGTCCCATAGATTCCGATATGATGTTTCTGTGTTTTCTTTTAACTCTAGGAAGTTTTTAATTTCCTCCTTGATGTCTTCTAAAACTCATTGATCATTCAGCATCCTATTGTTCATTCTCCAAGTGATGCTTGATGTTTCCTTCCTTCTTTTATCATTGATTTTCAGTTTTATTCCATTATGATCAGATAAGATGCATGGTATTATCTCTACCCCTTTATATTGTCTAAGAGTTGCCCTGTGACATAATATGTGGTCTATTTTTGAGAAGGTTCCATGTGCTGCTGAGAAAAAGGTGTAACTACTTGATGTTGGGTGGTATAGTCTATATATGTCAATTAAGTCTATGTTGTTAATTGTGTTATTGAGTTCTATAGTTTCCTTATTTAACTTTTGTTTGTAAGATCTGTCCAGTGGTGAGAGAGGTGTGTTGAAGTCTCCCATGATTATTGTATGGTGATCTATTAGACTCTTGTACTTGAGAAGAGTTTGCTTAATGAACACAGCTGCACCATTATTTGGGGCATATATATTTATGATTGTTATATCTTGTTGGTGTATGGTTCCCTTGAGCAGTATGAAGTGTCCTTCTTTATCCCTTTTAATTAACTTTGGCTTGAAATCTATTTTATTAGATATGAGTATGGACACTCCTGCTTGTTTCTGCAGTCCATATGAGTGGTATGATTTTTCCCAACCTTTCACCTTCAGTCTATGAATATCTTTTCCTATCAGATGCGTCTCCTGTAGGCAGCATATTGTTGGGTCTTGTTTTGTGATCCATTCTACTAGCCTGTGTCTCTTAATTGGTGAGTTTAAGCCATTAACATTTAGGGTTATTATTGAAATCTGGTTTGTTCTTCTAGCCATATTTGTTTATTGATGTTACTAAACCTGATTTGTTATTTTCTTTGACTAAATTCCCCCCTTTACTTTCCTACCTCCCATTGTTGGTTTTCAATGTTATTGTCCATTTCCTCTTCCTGTAATGTTTTGCAAAAGATTTTTTGAAGAGATGGTTTTCTAGCTGCGAATTCTTTTAACTTTTGTTTATCGTGGAGGGTTTTAATTTTATCTTCTATCCTGAAGCTTAATTTCGCCGGATACACGATTCTTGGTTGGAACCCATTTTCTTTCAGTGTTTGAAATATGTTATTCCAGGATCTTCTAGCTTTCAGAGTCTGTGTTGAGAGATCAGCTGTTATCCTGATTGGTTTGCCCCTAAATGTAATCTGCTTTCTTTCTCTTGCAGCTTTTAAAATTCTCTCCTTATTCTGTATGTTGGACATCTTCATTATAATGTGTCTAGGTGTGGATCTCTTATGATTTTGCACATTCAGCGTCCTGTAGGCTTCTAGGATTTGGGATTCTGTCTCATTCTTCAAGTCTGGGAAGTTTTCTCGTTTTATTTCACTGAATAGACTCTTTATTCCTTTGGTATGGAGCTCTGTGCCTTCTTGTATCCCAATGACTCTTAAATTTGGTCTTTTGATATTGTCCCATAATTTTTGGATGTTCTGCTCATGGTTTCTTAGCAGACTTGTTGAGCTGTCTATGTTCTTTTCCAGTTGAAATACTTTGCTTCATCGTCTGATGTTCTCTCTTCTAAGTGATCCACTCTGCTGGTAGTATTCTCAATTGAGTTTTTAAGTTGCTATATTGTTTCCTGCATTTCTAGGATTTCTATTTGTTTGTTTTTTATTACCTCTATCTCCCTGTGAAATTGATCTTTTACTTCCTGGATTTGTTTGTCAATGTGATCTTTCATTGTCTGATTTTTCTGCCTCATGTCTTCCTTGAGACTCCAGATCATCTGAAGCATATATATCCTGAACTCTTTATCTGAATTTCCATCTATTGCAGCTATTACCTTTTCTAAAGTTGAGTTGACCTGCATTGCTTGTGGTCCTTTCTTTCCTTGTCTTTTCATGCTGCTCACGTTTCTTTCTGCTTGGTGAAACTGTTGTGATTATGAGTTTTTCCCCCTAATTATTTATATTGCTCTGGTATAGTTGAAAAATCTCCCTTGCAGGGCGGGTAGTGGCTGTGCTCCTTCTCTTGTTGGGGTGATCTCAATACCGCTCTGGCAGGCAACTAGGCCTGCTCTGCCGGTTGTTCGCAGGTCTGCCCACCCTGCGGGAGTGGGTGGCGGCTCTGCTCTGCCCCCCTCCAATTGTGGCGATATGACTATCACCCCCTCGGGTCGTTGGGCCTGATCCGGATGCGGGCGGCTGCTCTGCTTTGCCCCCCTACTCCAAATGGAGTGGCGTATCTACCATGCTGAACGGCCTCTAGGCCTGTTCCGTTGTTGGGTCTCAGGTCTGCCTGACTCTGGCAGTAAGGGGAGTTGGATGTCGAGATTCCTTGGTCCTTTGGTCACACCCACAGAGAGATTTTGAAGTTTCCCGGTTGTTCGCCAGGTGTGTGGGGCTATTAGCAGAGCCCGGAGGGCATGGCCATGTACGGGGAAATGCGGGAACCCTTCTAGCTGAGCCGGGCCACCGGGAGCCACGTGAAGAGCGGGGTAGCTGTGTCTGCGTGGTTAAGATCCGAGCGGGTGGTTTGGCTGTTCGCCAAGTGAGAGCAGGGCCTCCCGGGAGAGCCGATATGGCGAAGGCGTCTGCCGGTTTGGGCTGCCACTCCGCTCCGGGCTGCCACCGTTTTCAGAAGCTGCTGGTGGTTGCGAGATTGGACCTCTGCGCCCGCCGGAGGGGCCACCTGTAGAGCCGGAAATCTACGACCGCGTGGTTAGGGACCGGGTGGGTGATGCGGCTGCTCCCAAAGCGAGCACTAGGCCTCTCAGCGGAGCCCGGATGGCAGAGGCTGAATTCCGGTTTGGGCGCGGTGGGCCAAGCCGCTCCGGGTGTCCGATGCTTGCAAAAATGGCTGCTGTTTACAGAAGATGATTTCTGCACCCTCCGCGGGGCCACCTAGCTAGCCGGGTAGCTGTGGCCGCATGTTTAGTGACCTGGTGGGTGATGCGGCTGCTCCCAGAGCGAGCTCTAGGCCTCCCAGGGGAGCCCGGATGGCGGAGGCCGAATTCCGGTTCGGGCGGGGCGGGCCAAGTCGCTCCAGGTATCCACCGCTTGCAAAAATGGCTGCTGTTTACAGAAGATGATTTCTGCAACCACCGCGGGGCCACCTGTCTAGCCGGGTAGCTGTGGCCGCGTAGTTAGGGACCGGGTGGGTGATGCGGATGCTCCCAGAGCGAAAGCTAAACCTCCCAGGGGAGCCGCTTGCGGGAGCGGCTGATGTCTGTGGGACTAGAATTCTGTGCCCGCGTGGCTGTCTAAGATCCACTTCTCTGGGACAAACTGTCACTTCCAATAAACCTACCAGTTCACGGCAGCACTCTTCTTCAGGAAATTATGCTAGAAGTTCCTCCGTAGGTAGGCTGCCGCTGTTCCGATGGGTCTTTCTTATCCGGTTAAAGTGGAGACGTTAGAATCGCTGCTTCCTCGCCTGCCGCCATGTTGGATCCTCCTATCGGAATCTTTGGGACATAAGGAAAACATTTTTAAGAGGGAAATTCATCGCCTGGAGGTCATTCCTCAAAAAAAGGAAAAACCAACAAATAAATGAGATCACATTTCATCTCAGAGCCCTAGAAAAGAAAGAGCAAAACAATAGCAAATGCAGCAGAAGGCAAGATATAATTAAAATCAGAGCGGAAATCAATGAAATTGAAACAAAAGAAACTATCAAAAAAATTAACAAAACTAAAAGTTGGTTTTTTGAAAAAACCAACCTCTGCTCTTAGTAACAGTCCTTCTGCACCTCAGTCTCCAAACTCTGCTCTCTGCAACAGTCCTTCTGCACCCCAGTCTCCAACTTCTGATTCAGGTAACAGTTCTACTGTACCCCAATCTCCAAACTCTGCTCTCTGTAACACTCATTCTTCTCCCCAGTCTCCACAATCTGATCTATGTAACAATCCTTCTGGACCCCAATTACCAACCTTTGCTCTCTGAAACAGTCTTTCTGAAACTCAGTCTCCAAAATGCTCTCTGTAAGATCCTTCTGAAACCCTGTCTCGAAACTGTGCTATCTGTAACAGTGCTTCTGCACCCGAGTCCCCAAACTCTGCTCCCTGTAACAGGACTTTTGCACCCCACTCTCCAAACTCTGCACTCTATAAAAGGCCTTCTGCAACCCAGTTTCTGTAACAGTTCTTCTGCACCCTAGTCTCTGACCTCTGCTCTCTGTAACAGGACTTTTGTACGCCAATCTCCAACCTCTAATCTCTGTAACAGTCCTTTTGCACCTCAGTCTCCAAACTCTGCTCTCTGCAATAGTCCTTTTGCATCTCAGTCTCCAATCTCTGCTCTAAGCAACGATTCATCTGCACCTCAGTCTCCGAACTCTACTCTCTGTAACAGTCCTTTTGCTTCTGAGTCTCTAAACTCTGCTGTCTGCAAAGATCCTTCTTCACCCCAGTATGCAACGTCTGCTCTCTGCAGCGATCCTTCTGCACCCCAGTCTCCAACATCTGCTCTATGCAACAGTCCTTCTGCACCCCTGTCTCCAACCTCTACTCTGTGTAATATCCTTCTGAACCACAGTTTCAAACTCTGCTCCCAGTAACATTTCTTCTCAACCCCAGCCTCCAACCTCTGCTCCCAGTAAGAGTTCTTCTGCAATCCAGTCTCCAACTTCTGCTCTCTGCAACATTTCTTCTGCACCCCAGTCTCAATCGGTGCTCTCTGTAACTGTCCTTCTGCACCCCAGTCTCCAATCTCTCCTCTCTGTAACGATCTTTCTGTACCACAGTCTGAAACCTCTGCTCTCTGAAACGATCCTTCTGACCCACAGAATCCAACCTCAGCTCTCCGCAATGATCTTTCTGAACCCCAGTCTCCAACCTCTGCTCTCTGTAAGAGTCCTTCTGAACTTCAGTCTCAAATCTCTGCTCTCTGTAACAATCCTTCTGCACCTCAATCTCCATTCTCTGCTATCTGTAAAAATCCATCAGCACACCAGTTTCCAACCTCTGTTCTCTGTAACAGGTCTCCTGCACCACAGTCTCCAAACTCTGCTCTCTGTAACAGGCCTAATGCACCCCAGTCTCCAACCTCTTCTCTCTGCAATGATCCTTCTCCACCTCAGTCTCCAACCTCTGCTCTCTCTAAGATACTTCTTCACACCAGTCTCCTAACCTTGTTCTCTATAACAGTCCTTCTGCACCTCAGACTCCAAACTCTACTCTCTGCTATGGTTCTTCTGCACCCCAGTATCCAAACTCTGTTCTCTACAACAGTCCTTCTACACCCCAGGCTCCAAACTCTGCTCTCTGTAACAGTTCTTCTGTACCGCAGTCTCCAACCTCTGCTGTCTGTAATGTTATTTTTGCACCCCTGTATCCAAACTCTACTTTCTATATCAGTTATTCTGCACCCCAGTCTCAAAACTCTTCTCTCTGTAACAGTCCTTCTGCACCTAACTCTCCAACCTCTTCTCTTTTCAACAGTTCTTCTGCACCCCAGTCTCCAACCTCTGCTCTCTGTAAGATCCTTCTTCACCCCGGTCTCCAAACTTTGCTCTTTATAACAGTCCTTAGGCACCTCAGTCTCCAAACTCTATTCTCAGCAAAAGTCTTTCTACACAATAGGCTCCAAACTCTTGTCTCTGTAACAGTCCTTCTGTACCGCAGTCTCTAACCTCTGCTGTCTGTCACGGTCCTTCTGCACCCGAGACTCCAAACTCTACTTTCCATATCACTTATTCTGCACCCCACTCTCCAACCTCTGCTCTCCATAAAAGTCCTTTTGCACCTCAGTCTCCAACCTCTTCTCTCTAGAAAAGTCCTTCTGCACCCCAGTCTCCAAGCTCTTCTCTCTGCAAAAGTCCTTCTGTACCATAGTCTCTAAACTCTCCTCTCTGCAACGATCCTACTGCACCCCAGTCTCCAACCTCTGCTCTCCGCTACAGTACTTCTTCACCCCAGTCTCAAACCTCTGTTCTCTGCAACATTCTTCTGCACCCCAGTCTCAAGCCAGTGCTCTCTGCAACTGTCCTGCTGCAACCCAGTCTCCAACCTCTGCTCTCTGTAGCGATCCTTATGCATCTAAGTCTCCAACCTCTGCTCTCTGCAACAGTCCTTCTGCACCCCAGTCTCCAAGCTCTGCTCTCTGTAACAGTCCTTCTGCACATCAGTGTCCAAACTCTGCTCTCTGTGTAAATTCTTCTTCACCTCAGTCTCCAAACTCTGTTCTCTGTAACAGGCCTTCTGCACCCCAGTCTTCAACCTCTGCTCTCCGTAATGATCTTTCTGAACCTCAGTCTCCAAACTCTGCTCTCTGTAACAGACTTTCTGCATCCCATTCTCCAACATCTGCTCTCTGTAACAGTTCTTCTGGTCACCAATCTACAAACTCTGCTCTCTGTAAAGCTCCTTCTGCACCCCAGTCTCCATCCTCTGCTCTGTGTAACACTCCTTCTGCACCACAGTCTCTATCCTCTGCTCTCTGTAATAATCTTTCTGCACCCCAGTCTCCAACCGCTCCTCTCTGTAACAGTCCTACTGCACCTCAGTCTCCAAATTCTGCTCTCTGTAATGAACCTTCAACACCTCAGTCTCCAACCGCTGCTCTCTGTAACAGGCCTTCTGAACCCCATTCTCCAACCTATGCTTTCTGGATCAGTCCTTTTGCAAACCAGTATCCTACCTCTGCTCCCTGTAACAATTCTTTTGCACCTGAGTCTCCAACCTCTGCTCTCTGAAACGGTCCGTCTGCACCCCAGTCTCCAAACTCTGATTTCTGCATCAGTCCTTCTGCACCCCAGTATCCAACCTCTGCTCTCTGTAACAGTTCTTCTGTACCACAGTCTCAAAACTCTGCTCTCTGTGAAGGTCCTTCTGCACCCCAGTCTCCAACCTCTGCTCTCTGCAAGAGTTCTTCTGCACCGCAATCTCCAACCTCTGCTGCCTGCAAAAGTCCTTCTACACACCAGTATCCAAATTCTGCTATCTGCAACAGTCCTTCTGCACCCCAGTCTCCAACCTCTGCTCTCTTTAACAATCTTTCTTTACCTCAGTCTCCAACCTCTACTCTGTGTAACAGTCCTTCTGCATCTCAGTCTCCAATCTTTGCTCTCTGCAATAGTCCTTAAGCACCACTGTCTCAAATTCTGCTCCCTGCAACAGTCGTTCTACACCCCAGTCTCAAACCTCTGCTATCTGCAACAGTCATTCTGCACCTTAGTCTCAAACCTCTGCTCTCTAAAACGAACCTTCTGCACCCCAGTCTCCAACATCTGCTCTCTGCAACAGTCCTTCTGCACCTCAGTCTGAAAACTCTGCTCTCTGGAACGATCCTTCTTCACCTCACTTCCAAAACTCTGATCTCTGCAATGGTCCTTCTGAACCCCAGTATTAAACCTCTGCTCTCTGTAACAATTCTTCTGCACCTCAGTCACCAACATCTGCTCTCTGAAAAAGTCCTTCTGCACCCCAGTCTCTAACATCTGCTCTCTGCAACAGTCCTTCCGCACTTCAGTCTCTAACCTCTACTCTCTGTAGCAGTCCTTCTGCACCTCAGTCTCCAACATTTGCTCTTTGTAAGATTCTTCTGCAACCCAGTATCCAAACTCTGCCCTCTGTAACAATACTTCTAAACCCCTTTCTCAAAACTCTGTTCTTGTAACAGTCCTTCTGAACACCAGTATCAATACTCTGCTTTACACAAAAATTCTTCTGAACCCCAGTCTCCTTCCTCTGCTCTCTGCAAGAGTCCTTCTTTACCCCAGTCTCCAACCTCTGCTCTCTGTAACAGTCCTCCTGTAGTGCACTCTCAAAAATCTGCTCTATGTAACGGTCCTTCTGCACCCAAGTCTCCAATCTCTGCTCTCTGTAACACTCCTTCTGCATCTCAGTCTACAAACACTGCTCTCTGCAACAGTCCTTCCGCACCTCAGTCTGAAAACTTTGTTCTCTGCAAGGATCCTTCTGCACTTCAGTCTCAAAACTCTGCTTTCTGTAACAGTCCTTCTGCGCCCCAGTCTCCAACCTCTGCTCTCTGTAAAAGGCCTTTTACACCCCATTCTCCAGCCTCTGCTCTCTGTCATAGTGCTTCTTCACCTCATTCTACAAACTCTGCTCTCTGCAACAGTCCGTCTGCACCCCAGTCTCCAAACTCTGCTTACTGTATCACTCCATCTGCACCACAGTCTCCAAATTCTGCTCTCTGTAAGATCCTTCTGCACTACAGTTTCCAAACTCTGCTCCTTTTAACAATCCTTCTCCACCCAGTCTTTAACCTCTGCCTTCTGTAAGTGTCCTGCGGCACCCCAGTCTCCAACCTCTGTCCTCTGCAACAGTCCTTGTGGTCCCCAGTTTCCAAACTCTGCTCTCCGTAACGGTCTTTCAGCACCCCAGTTTCCAAACTCTTCTTTCTGTTACAGTCCTTTTGAACCTCAGTCTCAAAACTCTGCTCTCTGTATCTATCTTTCTGCACTTCACTCTCCAACCTGTGCTTTCTGTAATATTCCTTCTGCACCCCAGTCTCCAACCTCTGCTCTCTGTAACAGTCTTTCTATACCGAAGTCTCCAAAGTCTTGTCTCTGTAAAGGTCCTTCTGCACCCCAATTTCAAAACTCTGCTTTCTGTAACAGTCCTTCTGCATCTAAGTCTCCAAATTCTGCTCTCTGTTACAGTGCTTCTACACCTCAGTCTCCAAACTCTGCTCTCTGTAACAGTCCTACTGAACCTCAGTCTGACACCTCTGCTCTCTTCACGATCTTTCTGCACCCCAGTCTCCAAACACTGCTCTCTGTAACACTCCACCTGCACCTCAGTCTCCAACCTCTGCTCTCTGTAAGATCGTTAAGCAACCCAGTCTCCAAACTCTGCTCTCTATAACTGTCCTTGTGCACATTAGTTACCAAACTTTCCTCTCTGTAACAGGCCTTTTGCACGCCAGTCTCCAAACTCTTCTCTCTGTAGCAGGCCTCCTGCACCCTAGTCTCCAATATCTGCTCTCTAAAACGATCCTTCTGCACCACAGTCTCCAAAATCTGCTCTCTGCAATGATCCTACTGCACCTCAGTCTCAAACCTCTAATCTCTTCAACTGTCCTCCTGCACCTCAGTCTCCAAATTCTGCTCTCTGTAAGATCCTTCTGCACCCCTGTATGCAACCTCTGCTCTCTGTAACAGAACTTCTGAATCCGAGTCTCCAACCTCTGCTCTCTGTAACAGTCCTTCTGAAACCCAGTCTCTAACCTTTGCTGTCTACAACAGTCCTTCTGCACCCGAGTTACCAAAATCTGCTCTCTGCAAGAGTCCTGCTGTGCCCCAGTCTCCAACATCTTCTTTCTAAAACAGTTCTTCTGCATCTCAGTCTCAAAACCTTGCTCTCTGCAACGACCCTTCTGCATCCCAGTCTCCAACCTCTGCTCTCTGTAACAGTCCTTCAGCATCTCAGTCTCCCAACTCTGCTCTCTTGAAGATTCTTCTGCAACACAGTCTTTAAACTCTTCACTCTGTAACAGTCCTTCTGCAAAACAGTCTCCAAACTCTGCTCTCTGTAACAGACATTCTGTACCCCAGTCTTTAAACTCTTTTCTCTGCAACGATTCTTCTCCACCCCAGTCTCCAACATCTGATCTCTGCAACACTCCTTTTGAACCCCAGTCTCCAAACTCTGCTCTCTGTAATATCCATCTGAAACCCAGTATCCAAACTCTACTCTCTGGAACAGTCCTTCTGCACCCCAGTCTCCAAACTCTGCTCTCTCTAACAGTCCTTCTGCACCTCAGTCTCCAACCTCTGCTCTGTGTAACAGTCCTTCTTCACCCCAGGTTCTAAAATCTGCTCTCTTGAACGATCCATCTGGAACCCAGTCTCTAATCTCTGCTCTATGCAACAGTCCTTCTGCACCACAGTCTCCAACCTCTGCTCTCTGTAAGATCTTTCTGCACTCCAGTTTCCAAACTCTGCTCTCTGTAACATTCCTTCTCCACCACAGTCTTCAACCTCTGTCCTCTGCAACAGTTTTTCTGCTCCCCAGAATCCGAGATCTGCTCTCTATAACAGTCCTTCTGTACCAGTCTCCAACCTCTGCTCTCTGCACGATCCTTCTGCACCCAGTCTCCAAACACTGCTCTCTTTAACAGTCCACCTGCACCTCAGTCTCCATCCTCTCCTCTCTGTAACAGGCCTTCTGCAAGCCAGTCTCTAAACTCTTCTCTCTGTAGCAGACCTTCTGCACCCCAGTCTACAAAATCTGCTCTCTGCAATGATCAAACTGCACCCCACTCTCCAACTTCTTATCTCTGCAACAGTCCTTCTGCACCTCAGTCTCCAAATTATGCTCTCAGTAAGATGCTTCTGCACCCCTGTATCCAACCTCTGCTCTCTGTAACAGTCCTTCTGCACCTCAGTCTCTTACCTCTGCTCTCTCTAACAGTCCTTCTGCACCTCAGTCTCCCAACTCTGCTCTCTGTAAGATCCTTTTGCAACCAAGTCTTTAAACTCTGCACTCTGTAAGAGTACTTCTGCACAACAGTCTCCAAACTTTTCTCTCTGCAACGATTCTTCTCCACCCCAGTCTCAAACATCTGCTCTCTGCAACGATTCTTCTCCACCCCAGTCTCCAACATCTGCTCTCTGCAACAGTCCTGCCGCACAACAGTCTCCAAACTCCTCTCTGTAACAGTACTTCTTCACCCCAGTCTCCAAACTCTGCTTTCTGCAACGATCCTTCTAGACCCCAGTCGCCAATGTCTGCTCTCTGCAACAGTTCTTCTGCACCACAGTCTCCAACCTCTGCTCTATGTAAGATCTATCTGCACTCCAGTTTCCAAACTCTGCTCTCTGTAACATTCCTTCTCCACCCCAGTCTCAAACCTCTGTCCTCTGCAACAGTCCTTCTGCTCCCCAGTCTTGAATATCTGCTCTCTGTAACAGTCCTTCTGAACCAAAGTCTCCAACCTCTGCTCTTCGTAACGGTCCTTCTACAACCCAGTCTCCAACCTCTGCTATCTGTATCAGTCTGTCTGAACCCCAGTCTCCAACGTCTGTTTTCTCTATCTATCCTTCTGCACCTCAGTCTCCAACCTGTGCTCTAAATAAGAGTCCTTCTGCAACCCAGTCTCCAAGATCTGTTCTGAATAACAGTCCTATACCACAGTCTCCAACATCTGCTCTCTGTAAAAGTCCTTCTGCACCCCAATTTCAAAACTCTGCTTCCTGTAACAGTCCTTCTGCACCTGAGTCTCCAAACTCTGCTCTCTGTAACAGTCCTTCTACACCCCAGTCTCCAAACTCTGCTTTCTGTATCAGTCTTTATGAACCCCAGTCTCCAACCTCTGCTTTCTGATTCCGTCTGTCTGAACCCAAGTCTCCAACGTCTGTTTTCTGTATCTATCCTTCTGCAACTCAGTCTCCAACCTCTTCTCTATGCAACAGTCCTTGTATACTGCAGTCTTCAAATTCTGCTCTCTGTAAAGGTCTTTCTGCAGCACATACTCCAAACTCTGCTTTCTGTATCAATCTTTCTGCTCCCTAGTCTCAGAATTTTGCTCTCTCTAAGAGTCTTTCTGCACCTCAGTATCCAACCTCTGCTCTCTGTATCAGTCCTACTGCCTCCCAGTCTCCAAACTCTGCTCTCTGCAACAGTCCTTCTGCACCCCAGTCTCCAACGTCTTATATCTGCAACAGTCCTTCTGCACCCCAGTCTTCAAACTCTGCTCTCTGTAACAATCCTTCTGCCCCTCAGTCTCCAACCTCTGCTCTATGTAACAAGAATTTTGCATGACAGTCTCCAACCTCTGCTCTCTGCAACAGTCCTTCTGCACTCCAGTCTCCAAACTCTGCTCTCTGCAACAGTCCTTCTGCACCCCAGTCTCCAACCTCTGCTCTCTGCAAAAGTTCTTCTGACCGCAGTCTCCAACCTCTGCTCTGTTCAACAGTCCTTTTGCACGAAAGTATCCAACCTCTGCTCTCTGTAATATCCTTCTGCACTCCAGTATCCAAACTCTGCTCTCTGTAACATTCCTTCTCCACCCCATTCTTTTACCTCTGCTTTCTGCAAATGTCCTGCAACACCCCAGTCTCAAACCTCTGTCCTCTGCAACAGTCCTTCAGCTCCCCAGTATCCAACCTCTGCTCTCTGCAACAGTCCTTCTGCACCCAGTCTTCAAACTCTGCTCTCTATAACAATCCTTCTGCACCTCAGTCTCCAAACTCTGTTCTCTGCAACTGTCCTTTTGCACCTCAGTCTCTAACCTCCACTCTCTGTAACAGTCCTTCTGCACTTCACTCTCCAAGCTCTGCTTTATGTATCTGTCCTTCTGAACCCCAGTCTCAAACCCCTGCTCTCTGTATCTATCCTTCTGCACCTCAGTCTCCAACCTCTGCTTTCTGTTACAGTTTTTCTATACCGCAGTCTCCAAACTCTGGTCTTTCTTACGGTCCTTTTGCACCCCAATTTCCAACCACTTCTTTCTTTAAGAGTCATTCTGCACCTCAGTCTCAAAACTCTGCTCTCTGTAACAGTCCTTCTACACCACAGTCTCCAACCTCTGCTCTCTGTAACAGTCCATCTGCACCTCAGTCTGACACCACTGCTCTCTGAATGATCATTCTGCACCCCAGTCTCTAACCACTGCTCTCTGTAACAGTCCACCTGCACCTCAGTCTCCAACTTCTGCTCTCTGTAAGATACTTCAGGAACTCAGTCTCCAAATTCTGCTCTCTATAGCAGTCCTTCTGCACCACAGTATCTAACCTCTCCTCTCTGTAACAGGCCTTCTGCAAGAGAGTCTCAAAAATCTGCACTCTGTAGTAGGCCTTCTGCACCCCAGTCTCCAACCTCTGCTTTCTGAGACGATCCTTCTGCAGCCCAGTTCCCAACTTATGCTCTCTGCAATGATCCTACTGCACCCCAGTCTCCAACCTCTCCTCTTTGTAACAGGCCTTCTGCACGCCAGTCTCCAAACTCTCCTCTCTGTAGCAGGCCTTCTGCACCCCAGTCTTCAACCTCTGCTCTCTGCAACGATCCTTCTGCACCCCAGTCTCCAACCTCTGCTCTCTGCAATGATCCTACTGCACCCCAGTCTCCAACCTCTGATCTTTGCAATACTCCTTTTGCAACTCTGTCTACAACTTCTGCTCTCTGTAAGATCCTTCTGCACTCTTGACTCCAAGATCTGCTTATTGCAACGATCCTTCTGCACCCCAGTGTCCAACCTCTGCTCTATGTAACAAAATTTTGCATCCCAGTCTCCAAACTCTGTCCTCTACAACAGTCCTTCTGCTCCCCAGTCTCCAACAACTGCTCTCTGTAAAGGTTCTTCTTAACCCCAGTCTCAAACCTCTGCTCTCTGTATCTATCCTTCTGCACCTCAGTCTCCAACCTGTTCTTCTGTAACATTCCTTCTGCACCCCAGTCTCCAAACTCTGCGCTCTGTAACAGTTTTTCTATACCGCAGTCTCCAAACTCTAGTCTTTGTAACGGTCCTTCTGCACCCCAATTTCCAAACTCTGCTTTTTGTAACAGTCCTTCTGCACATCAGCATCCAAACTCTGCTCTATCTAACAGTACTTCTACACCTCAGTCTCCAACCTCTGCTTTCTGTAACAGTCCTTCTGCACCTCAGTCTGACACCTCTCCTCTCTGCATGGTCCTTCTGCACCCCAGTCTCCTACCTCGGCTCTCTGTAACAGTCCTTCTGCACCTCAGTCTCCCAAATCTGCTCTCTGTATGATCCTTCTGCAACCCAGTCTTTAAACTCTGCACTTTGTACCTGTCCTTCTGCATAACAGTCTCGTACTTCTGCACTCTGTAACAGGACTTCTGCAACCCAGTCTCGAAACTCTGCTATTTGTAACAGGCTTTCTGCACCCCAGTCTCCAACCTCTTCTCTCTGCAACGATTCTTCTCCACCCCAGTCTCCAACATCTGCTGTCTGCAACAGTCGTTTTGAACGCCAGTCTCCAAATTCTGCTCTCGGTAAGATCCATCTGAACCCCAGTCTCCAACCTATGCTCTCTGTAACAGTCCTTCTACACATAAATCTCCAAACTCTGCTCTCTCTAACAGTCTTTCTGCACCTCAGTTTCCAACCTCAGCTTTTTGTAACAGTCCTTTTGCACCCCAGTCTCTAAAATCTGCTCTCTGTAACATTCCTTCTGTACCCCAGTCTTTAACATCTGCTCTCTGCAAAACTTCTTCTGCACCCCAGTCTCCAAACTACGATCTCTGCAACGATCTTTCTGGACCCCAGTTTCCAACCTCTGCTCTCAGTAAAAGTCTTTCTTAACCACAGTCTCCAACCTCTTCTCTCTATAAGATCCTTCTGCACTCTGGTTTTTAAACTCTGCTGTCGATAACATTCCTTCTCCACCCCAGTCTTCAATCTCAGCTCTCTGCAACAGTCCTTCTGCTCCCCAGTCTCCGAGACCTGTTCTCTGTAACAGTCCTTCTGTTTCGCAGTCTCCAACCTCTGCTCTTTGTAAAGGTTCTTCTACACCCCAGTCTCCAACCTCTGCTTTCTGTATCAGTCCGCCTGAACCCCAGTCTCCAAAATCTGTTCTCTGTATCTATCCTTTGCACCTCAGTCTTCAACCTATGCTCTAGGTAACAGTCCTATACCGCAGTCTCCAAACTCTGCTCTCTGTAACAGTCCTTCTGCACCTTAATTTACAAACTCTGCTTCCTGTAACAGTTTTTCTTCACCTGAGTCTCCAAACTCTGCTCTCTGTAACAGTCCTTCTACACCCAAGTCTCCAATAACTGCTGTCTTTAAAAGTCCACCTGTACCTCAGTATGAAACCTCTGATCTCCACGATTCTTCTGCACCCCAGTCTCCAACCACTGCTCTCTGTAACAGTCCACCTGCAGCTCAGTTTTTAACATCTGCTCTCTGTAAAATCCTTCAGCAACTCAGTCTCCAAACACTGCTCTCTGTAACAGTCCTTCAGCACCCCAGTCTCAAATCTCTCCTCTCTGTAACAGGCCTTCTGCACAAATGTCTCCAAATTCTGTTCTATGCAACGATCATTCTGCATGCCTGTCTCCAACCTCTGCTCTCTGCAATGATCCTACTGAACCCCAGTCTCCAACCTCTCATCTCTGAAACAGTCCTTCTGCACCTCATTCTTCAACCTCTGCTCTCTGTAATAGGTCTTCTGCACCCCAATCTCCAACCTCTTCTCTCTGCAACCATTGTTCTCCACCCAATTCTCGAATATCTGCTCTCTGCAACTGTCTTTTTGCACCCCAGTCTGCAAACTCTCCGTAACATCCATCGGAACCGCAGTCTCCAACCTCTGCTCTCTTTAACAGTCCTTCTGCACCCCATTCTCCAAACGCTGCTCTCTGTAACAGTCCTTCTGCACCTCAGTCAACAACACCTGCTCTCTGTAACAATCCTTCTGCACCCCAGTCTCAAAAATCTGCTCTCTGCAACAGTCTTTTTCCAACCCAGTCTCCAAAATCTGCTCTCTGCAGCAGTCCTTCTGCACACCAGTATCCAAACTATTCTCTCTGTAACAGTCCTTCTGCACCTCAGTCTCCAAATTCTGCTCTCTGCAACAGTCCTTCTGCACCCAAGTTTCCAACCTCTGCTCTCTGCAACAGTCCTTCTACACTCCAGTCTTCAAGCTCTGCTCTGTTTAACAGTTCTTCTGCACCCCAGTCTCCAACCTCTGCTCTCTGTAACAGTCTTTCTGCACCATATTCTGCAACCTCTGCTCTCTGTTACAGTCTTTTTACACTGCAGTCTCCAACCTCTGGACTCTGTAACGGTCCCTCTGCACCCTAATTTCCAACATCTGCTTTCTGTAACAGTCCTTCTGCACCTCAGTCACCAAACTCTGCTCTTTGTAACTGTCCTTCTGCACCTCAGTCTCCATCCTCTGCTCTCTGTAGCAATCCTTCTGCACCTCAGTCTGAAACCTCTGCTCTCTGCATGATCCTTCTGCACCCCAGTCTCCAACCACTGCTCTCTGTAACAGTCGTCCTGCACCTCAGTCACCAACCTCTGCAGTCTGTAAGATGTTTTCTCAACCCAGTCTTAAAACTCTACTCTCTATAACAGTCCTTATGCAACCCAGCCTCAAAACTCTGCTCTCTATAACAGTCCTTCTACAACCCAGGCTCCAACCTCTGCTCTCTGTAGCAGGCCTTCTGCAACCCAGTCTCCAAACTCTGCTCTCTGAAACAGTCCTTCTGCATGCCAGTCTCCAACCTCTGCTCTTTTTAACGGTCCTTCTGCACCTCAGGCTTCCACCTCAGCTTTCTGTATCATAATTCTTCAAACCAATCTCCATCGTATTCTCTGTGTAACAGTCCTTCTGCATCTCAGTCTCCAAACACTGCTCTCTGCAACAGTCCTTTTGCACCCCAGTCTCCAACCTCTGCTTTCTGCAACATTCCTTCTGCACCCCAGGCTTTAACCTGTTCTCTCTGTAACAGTCCTTCTGCATCCCAGTCTCCCACCTGTGCTCTCTGTAACGATCGTTCTGCAGCCGAGTCTCCACCTCTGCTCTCTGCAATTATTCTTCTGCAACTCCGTCTCCACCTTCTGCTGTCTTCAACGATCCTTCTAGACCTCACTCTTCAAACTCTGCTCTCTGTAACAGTTTTTCTGCACCTCAGTATCCAACCTCTGCTCTCTGCAACCGTCCTTCTGCACCCCAGTCTCCAAACTCTACTCTCTGCAACGATCCTTCCCCAACACAGTCTGTAATGTCTCCTCTCCTTAACACTCCGTCTCAGCCCAGTATCCAACCTCTGTTCTCTTTAAGGTCTTTCTACACCCCAGTTTCCAAACTCTACTCTTCAAAACATTCTTCTCCAACCCAGTCTCCAACCTCTGCTTTCTTCAACGGTCCTGCTGCAACCTAGTCTCAAACATCTGTTCTCTGAAACAGTTCTTCTGCTCCCATATTTCCAATCTCTGCTCTCTGTAACAGTCCTTCTGTACCGCAGTCTCCAACTTCTGCACTCTGTAATGGTCCTTCTGCACCCTAGTCTCCAACCTCTGCTTTCTGTATCAGTCCTTCTGCACCACAGTCTCCAAACTCTGCTCTCTGTTACAGTCCTTCTGCACCTCAGTCTCCGAATTCTGCTTTCTGTAAGATCCTTCTGCAACCAAGTCTCCAAACTCTGCTCTCCGTAACAGTCCTTCTGCACACCAGTCTTCAACCTTTGCTCTCTGCAACGTCTCTTCTTCACCATAGTCTTCAACCTCTGCTCTCTGCAACAGTCATTCTGAACCCCAGTCTCAAACATCTGCTCTCTGCAACAGTCTTTCTGCACCTCAGTATGAAAACTCTGCTCTCTGCAACGATCCGTGTGCACCCCAGTCTTTAACATCTACTCTCTGAAACAGTCCTTCTACACCCCTGTCCAAATGCAGAAGAATGAGACCTGAACTGTCGCTCACCCTGCAAAAAATCAACTCAAAATGCATTAAAGACCAAGGCACTAGACCAGAAATTATGCAGTTTCAAAGAAAAAATAAAGTCAATACTCCAACCTACAGGCAGAGGCAATGACTTTCTCAATAGGATGACAAATCTCAGGAGATAACACCAAAAGTTAGCTAATAGGATGGCATCAAATTAAGAAGGTTCTGCACAGCAAAGGAGACAATTAGAATATGAAGAGAGAACCAACAGAAAGGGTGAAAACCTTAATGAGGTGCTCTTCTAAAAGAGTATTAATATTCAGAATATTAATAAAGAACTCAAAAAACTAAACATCAAACCCACAATTATTAAATAACCCAATTATCAAATAACCCAATTACCAAATGGGAAACTAAGTGAACTAAACAGACACGTCTTAGAAGAAAATATGTGAGTGGCCAACAAATATATGAAAATACTTGCAAGTCAAGACTACCCTGAGATTTCATCTCACTTCAGTGACAAAGGCAACCACGAAGAATACAAACAGAAATGAGTGTGACAAGGAGAGAATTGGAGAGAAAGGAGCACTCTCACCCTGTTGGTGGGCATGTAAATCAGCACAACCACCACGGAAATCGGGATGGAGGCTCCTCAGGAGTAGCCATGGACCACCCTGCGACCCAGCTCTACCTCTGCTTGGTATTTATCACAGCGGATTGAAGTCATCATACTATAATGACACATACATGCCCATGAACCAGCCGAGGTGACATCAGTGGACGAATGGATAAAGAACATCTGGTATATGCACACTGGAATTTCATTCAGCCATAAAGAAGAACGAAATTATGTCATGCTGGAAGATGGATGGATCTTCAGAACATTAATGGAAATAAGCAACTCAGAAAGTTAAGGGTCGTATGTTTTTCCTCTGTTAAAGCTAGAGGGGAAAAAGAAAGGAAAGTTGAAAAGGGAGTCTCATCATGAAAGTTGAAGGAAGATCAGTAGAGTCAAGGCACCAGGGGAGGAGGTGAGGAAAAGGGAAATATTGGAATGATATTGGCCAAAGTTCACGGTTATTTTGTGTGCATGTTCAAATATGTGTCAGCAAATCCCACCATTATGGACCACTACAATGCACCAATGAAGTGTGAAAAGAAGAGTTTCACATTACATGGGACAGGCACTATTCTAGGAGGGTGCCCATTTTTGCCCATCTAAAATACCACGATCATTTACCACTGTCAAAAATCTCTACAGACTCGAATGTTCTGATCACTGCTCCACCACATGGCCTCTTCTACTTCATGGTCCCCTTATTCTCACTGAAATCAGGGAGCCTGTTTAAACGATGCCATCTGTTCATGTCTTCCCAAGCTGCCAAGGAAAGCCGCTGCGGGTTTCACAACGATCTAGTGCAGCCTTCTAAACGCATGTCCACGAGGCTTTGGCGAAGGCTGGTGCTCCTGGCCCTCCTCCAGATCCATCTGTGAGGCCAGGAAAGGGGTCAAATAACACGCCATCCAACACCTTATTTATATCTGATCACCATCCTCTCCATTATTCCAGGATCATATTGGTCATTGAACTTAAGCAAACACTGAGTCCAGATTTCAGTCCATCAACCAAAGAGAGTCTAATAGCCACTCCCCGTGGCTCAGGAAAATCCTTGGCCCTAACATTTCTTGTGATTAAGACCCTGTGACTGCATTCAAGATGATCCAGAAATATGTCCTGACTTCTTTGGTCTAGAAGACTCAAACAAATTCTCTTATATATTCTTAAGGCTCCTATTAACATCATACAGTAAAATATTTACCTTTTATTTTGGTATGACCCTTATACCCTCCTGGGCTATATTTTATTCTCTTACCTGAGGCGTTCTAGGATCAGACCCCACTTAAGAGTCTGGTAACAATGTGGGATGATGGATGAACATCTTAAAGACAATTGGGCTGGGGATGTGGCTCAAGCAGTAGTGCGCTTGCCTGGCACGCGTACGGCCCGGGTTCGATCCTCAGCACCACATACCAACAAAGATGTTGTGTCCACCAATAACTAGAAAATGAATATTAAAAATTCTCTCTCTCTCTCTCTCTCTCTCTCTCTCTCTCTCTCTCTCTCTCTCTCTCTCCTCTCCCTTCTCTCCTATTCTCTCCTGTCCTCTCTCACTCTCTCTTAAAAAAAAAAAGAGAGAACTGCCTAGGTAGAGTCATTATAGGGTCTTCAATTTAGGGAAAGCTAGTCTCCTTGGGGGAGTAGGGGCTGCTTCTGACAGTAAAGAGGGTTAATGGAGATTTCAGAGTTCAAGTATCTGAAATTTGTCTAATTTCACTGGTATTTTGCCATTCTAATTAACAGGGTCTCAATCATTCCCCCATTAATGTCCTAATTGACATAAGAGAGACCTGGAGAAATTGTGGATCTATAATTTTCTTTGTACTTCTGCAATATGGAGAATTGGATGTTTTATTCTGATATTAACCTTTATCAGTTTTCAGAGAGAAAATATTTCCGATGATCTAAACCTGACTTGAAGGAGGAATATAATGCTTGAACCTATCATTTTCTTTCTGTAAGTCTCCCACTCCAGTCAGTAACAGCAGTCTGTAGTCATGTTGTAATGTTCATTCCCACCCTGAAGGTCGATGGTGTTATTCCAAAGCTCAGTTTTCCATAGACATTTGATTTCAGGTCACGATAACTTAAAGTCTCTGTTGGGTCATTGCACACAAGGAATTGTAAGGTCTCCTTTCTCATGGGCTGTGACATCATCAACATATTCAATTTCCTTAGGTAAGACATCCAACATACCTCCTCAAATCTGTTATCTAGAACCATCTCTGATGTAAACCACTATTGTGGTCAGTGCCACAGTGGTCAGGTAGAGATGAAGAACGAATCTTGATGTCTTAGGGTAGAGGAAGTTGACACAGAAAAAAAGTTATAAAATGGTTGGCGATCTTGAAAAAAAGAAAAATAGGGCAGGTGACACCACCCAATATATGGAAACCCTAACATTCCTGGAAAGAGACGCTCATTCCACGCTACTGTGACCCATATTCAGGAACAGCTGTCTAGGAGCCTGCAGACACAGCTCCTGGAACCAAGGAGATTAGTTCCTGCCTCTACAAGGCTGGTTTGCTGCTGCTGCTATGGGATCCAAAAAAACCCACTTTCTTCTTTTCCTTTCTTCCTCTCTGCCTAGTGTTTGGCTGATCTTGACAGAACCTCCTAAAATTGAGGCCTGCAAGTAGGGGAGTGTGGGAAACGAGGTTCTCGTACTTTCTGTCTCTCTGGTGTGGGGAGAACACAGAAGGACAGAGATGATGCTGAACACCCACACAAGGTGTCAAACACACTTGAACCTGAAAGTGGGAAAATGGTGTTTGTGAAAAGAGAGGAGAGAAAGGAGTGTCAGAGATTTTAAAAGCGGGAGTTGGAGTTGAAGCTCCAGATACAGACTCTATAACCAGGTGCCTACAAGTCCCTGGGAGGCAACATTTTCAGATGACTGTATACTCCAGTTTGAAGATTAGTCTAGACTTTGATCGTGCAAACGGATGCACACCCTCCAGCCAGCTTCCTCAGGGCACTCTGGACCTCGTTGCTTCTCAGGCTGTGAATGACAAGGCTAAACAGGGGGCTCACCACACAGAAGAGCACAGAGACCAGGGTGTCCATGTCCAGCCTTCTCTGAACCTGTCATAATGGATGTTTGCTGTTCCATAGAAGACCACCATGACAGTGAGTGGGGACGCACACGTGGAGAAGGCCTTCCTCCTGCCCTGGGCAGAGGGAATCCCCAGGATTGCCGCCATGATGAGTGCGTAGGAGCCTGCAGTTAAGAGGCAGGGGCTCAGGCCCATGGTGGCACTGACAACGTGGAGCGCAGACTCGTTGACAGAGGTGTCTGAGCAGGAGAGCTTCAGGAGCAATGGGGTATCACAGAAAAAGAGGCTGAACTGGTGGGGCCCACACAGAGTGAGTGTGATAGCCAGCACCGTGTGTGTGACAAAATTCACCAGCACACACAGCCAGGACCCAGTCACCTGGCCAACACAGACCTTCACACTCATGATGACTGGGTACTGAGGAGGACGGCATGTGGCCACACAGCAGTCATACTGGCCACACAGCCAGTAAGAAGCCTTCTGTGCCAGCACTTGTCACAAAGAAGAAGATCTGGGAAAGGCAGCCCTCATTAGAAATGGCCTTCTTCTCCACGAAAAAGTTCACCAGCAGTACTGGGAGGGTGCTGGATGTTTAGCAGACGTCCAAGAAGATCAAATTGATGAGGAAAAAGTACATTTGAGTGTGGAGAGCAGGACTGACCCTGGTGGCCACTATTATGAGCATGTTCCCCAGGAGAGTGGTCAGGTAAATGACCAGAAAGAGCAGAAAGAACCAGCCCTGTAGGTTGGAGTGGTTAGAAAAACCCAAGATTATGAATTCAGTCACAAATGATTGATTTCTCATTTCCAATGGTATCATAGCTACAAACAGAGAAAAAGAGACCATGACTAGAATGGACTGAGAGCACCCCAAACAGGCTTGTTTATCTGCAGCAACATGGCAAATAATATTGTATACAGTGATGCCTGGACTCTGGAAAGAGAACATATAGGAGTGAATTTAGAGAGAGCATAACTTCTCACAGACTTTTGCAATGGGTGCTCTTTTGTAAGAATAAATGGAGACGTGGTCAAAATTCACAACCAGCTATCAACCCCTGTGTCTCATTGAATCTGCAGTATCTCCCTTTTAACACTGTGCTTCACTGTGATGAATTTTTTTTGTATGTCTGTTATTTCAAGTAATAAGTTTTTCATTTTGGAAAAATGAAGAAAATGCAGAAAGTTATTCAGAAGAATAGAACAGGTCAAAAAATCAAAGCTCTCTTTGCATTCATCCCATTCTACCTCTATCTATCTTTAAAATATCCAAAGCAAAATTTCCCAATATTGTTGTACTCTATTTATAGGTTTGCCTTGTAAACTTAATTTCCTAACATGAAATTAAGTTAATATCTCCATTTATTGAACATAGAAACATTCCACTCCATTTACTATCATAAATATTGGAATAGAAGCTTTCATACATATGTATCTGTGATCATCTCTGATTATTTCTTAAAGGTAAAATTATGTCACCTGCTTTTAAATACATTGATCTATTTTTTTCATTAGAAACTTTTATTTTTTTAAGTTTTAAAAGATACAAGAAATTTTGACAAATAATATATACTTAGGTATTTTTCTTTTTTTGTATTATAAGATTTACCTCACCAAACATTACATTTCCTGAAAAAAAATGACTGATACAATTACTGATTTTCTATCATGTTACCCATGCTAATCCGTGATCCATTGTTTTGAAATAAAATTTCTGTTTCTTTTTCAATCTTAAATGAAAAATATTATAGTAAAACCGTAGGCTCTTGGTCCAGATAGATGTGGATTGAAATCTTTCTGTTGTTTACTAGATGTTGTTTTTAAAAAAGTCAGCTCATCTGTATTCCTCAGTTTGTTCCTTGCTTAGAATATTAATGATGTATATTTCACAACTGCTGAAAAAAGTTTTGAGATAATATAAGCTATATGTCTGGCACATTACATTTACTCAATGCCTTTTATCAAGTTAGAAAATTTCTATCCATTTTTTACTAGTAGTTTTTTTTTTTGGTGTATGTGTGCTAGGTTTTGAAATCAGAGCCTTATGCATACTAAGCATGCACTCTACCACTGGACTTTGCCCCTAGTTTCATTTAGTTATACTTTTTATCATAAATAGATATTGAATTTTCTTATTTTCTTTGCATCTATTGAAATGATATATAGTTTTTTTCTTATTAATCTGTTACTATAGAAATTCGGTTGATTGAATTTTTGAATATTGAACCAGCCTTGCATTCTGGGATTGATCTCAATTGACTGTAATGTTATCCTTATTCTATATGGCTGAGTTCAGTTTGTTAATATTGTTCCCTGATTGCTTTTGTGTATTCTATTTTTGCTGTTCTCCAGAGATAATCTATTTCTTGAAGAATTCTCAGCTGTATTCTACTGTTATTTTCAGTCAGTGAATGTTAGTGTACTAGTGGGAAACAGAGAAGTGATTTCTGATGTTTCCAGAAAGCCCTGCTTTAGGTACTGTAAACTCAGTCACATGTATATGGCCTTCACAGTGACCCACTTTCTAGCAATATGGCTGAGCCTAGTTCTTATTCCTCCCGACGTTAGACATTTCGGCCTGTTCCTTTCCATAGCTGCAAAGGTTTTCCGTTGAGTGTCCTAATGTAACAGTTTCTGTTACTCTTGCCCCTGAAGATTAAAGCTTTTGTTCTATGCAAAAAATCAGGAAATGGGTCTGGGAGGAGTTTTGGCTGCTGTTGCTGCACTTTGTCCCTCACTATCCAAGAAATGATACCGTTAAAGACACTTTCTCAGAATACTTCCCTATCTTCCTGGGAGCATTTGGTGGAATCCATGGAGAAAAAGAAAAAATACAAACATCTTATGTCTATAGCCCTCTGGGTCTTTATGCTCTTAAACCAGTCTATACTTAGTCTTTAGCAATCCATTAACTATTTTTTATTTGAGTTTTTTTTTTTTTTTTATAAATAAACTCCTATGTATCTGGTAGGTTCTCCCATAGTTAAAAAAATGCCTGAATTATTTTGGTTGCTTATCTCTCCCCAGACATCGGTTAGTTGTTTGCCTTATAATCTTCATCCCTAATAAAGTCAAGGAAATCCATTAATTTGCATTTTCTTCTGATCTTTTTGGTTATTATAATGATGAAAACAACATACTTTCTAGCTATTTCGATAGATACTCAAGGTGAAATTTGAATTCTATACACTTACTTTTCAAAAATATTTAGTAATTTCTAATTTAGTTAAATATGTAGTTATTCTATTCAAAACAATCCCATTCCTAGCATATTTTCAAGGAAATTAATGCAAAGTTCACAAAAATTCTTGTGTAAAAATTCATAATAACTCAAACAAATATTATGCCATCAGCCAAAGGACAGAAGACAAGTCACGGTTTATCATGCAGTGAAATAATTTAGTTACTTTAGAAACACAAATACTGGAACATTAATAACATTGACAAATCTAAAAAATATTATCTTGGGGAAAGAAGCCAGATACAAAATATATACTGTATGCTTCCTTTAAATAAACTTCAAAAATTAGCAAAACAGCTGTAATGGTCAAGTAATAATGGTGGTCTTTTTTTTTTCATTTGAGCTCAGGGGTGATATCAGTTGAAGCATGAAGGAATTTTCTACAGTGATGGATATGTTTTATATCCTGATTTTTGGTAGTTCATATATATGTAAAATATTATAAACCTGTACACTTTAGATCTGTGCATTCTTTGAGTACAAATTATAGTTCAATTTTTAAAAATAGCCTTATTTTAAAAATAAGTAATTAATGGGGAAGAGTGGTACCTGCCTGTAATTTCAGGTACTTGTTAGACGAAGGCAGGAGGATCATAAATTTGAAACTCTGCAAAGCCCCCTGCCCCAAATAATTGAAAGGGCTGGGGATATAGCTTCATGGTAGAGTGCCACTGGGTTTAATCCCCAGTACTGCAGTAAGTAAGTAAGTAAGTAAGTAAGTAAGTAAGTAAGTAAATTGATAAATAGAAGTGAAAGCATTTTTTCAAGATGATTTTTAACTCAGGATTGGTTGGAACCACATATAAATATTTTTATAGGTCTCTAAGAGGTTAAGTATTTTCTCCCATTTTTTGCATTTCTCTACTTCTTTTTTACTACAGTGATAGTCCAGGACATATCACATTTTACAAGTGACATCAGTTGTTTCCTGATCACGATCTGTTTGAAGCAGTGAATGTGATTGGTGGGTGCATTCGGTCTGTATCACAGATACAAAGCCTTGCTCACCATGATGGATGGGCGTGTGCATGTGTGTGTGTGTGTGTGTGTGTGTGTGTGTGTGTGTTGTTGGTATTGGAATTGTTCTTGACTGAGAACACTGTCTTATAGTTAGTGGGATGGCAAGTTGGCATCTCAGGCAACATTGATGGCAGAAATCTCAAAGAATATAGCAGGAATCTGCCATCTAAGGCTCAGCAAGCTCAGAACACTTGGTTATCCTACTTGCTTTAAATGGAAAGACTCTCACTATTGAGCTCCTCTGAGAGCTGCATCACACTGGAGCAGGAGGAGGAAGCCCATTTCCCTAGAGATGTACCTTGTTTCTATGGAAACTCCAGCTAGGCTTCAAGGGGCTGGTGGGATAGTACCAGTGGATGCTGCCAAGCCCTGGGTAATTCTGAGGAGCCTGCTACTTCAGAGTAGGTGGCAGGGTATCAGCCTATGGGGCCGGGACTAGGCTGTGTGAAGTTGTGTCAGTTCTGATTTTTAAGCAAGGTACTTGGCAATAGAAACCTCGGAAAACGTCCCACCCCCCACCAGGCCATGGGTGAGAGAGCCCAGGTGTGTCTCTGGAAGCCAGGCTTGGGTATGAGCATGGACATCAATGATTGCAGAGTATCAACAATAGGGGACCAAAACTCTCTTTCAGTCGAGTTCATATTGAAAACAGAGAAATCTGGAGGGAGATAGACTGTGTTTTTGAAAATCATCAGATCTATAGGTCTAAAACACGCAGTTAAACCCACTCATGGAATTGTGTGTGTGAGTCCAAGGAGCAGGGGTCGATAACTGTGAAACCTGGTTCTCCAGGATTTAGACACACCTGTTTAGTTCAAAAGAGTGATCTGAGCGCTAAAACAAGATCAAAATTAAGTGGTCTGTATCTGAAGACGTGCTGTGTTTAAGGAGGGAGAAAATCTCTGAAGCCCTCATGGAGAAAGATATGGAGAACTTTAAAGTCCTAGTTGAAGAGGACACGGTAAAGACAACAAATCAGTTTGGGCAGGCTGGCTAGCTGGTGGGATCACTCAGGAAAACAGGAATATGTGAGGAATAGCAGATGTAGAGGAGGCTTTGGTGGATTTGATTTGAGTAATGTTGAATGTGAGTTTTCTGTGGGATAATCACGTGGAAATGCCCTTCACAGGCAGCCTAGAACTGCAGGTGTGAATTTGGGAGTCACTGTCTTGAGGGCAACTGTTACAGCAAAGGGTGAATATGAAATCCCCCAGGATAATAGAGAAAGTAGAGAAGGAAATAGAGAAAGTTGGGATTCTTGTGATACTTGGTGTTCACGAAAATTGTAGTAAAAGTTTATCCAGAAATGAGTAAAAACACCACACTATCTAGGTCAGTTGTAGGTATCGCTTTCTCTAAATAATTTCCTTAAAAAAGAGGTTACCTTATTAGCATTGATTTACAATAAATCAACTTTGAAATGGAGCTGAAAGCTACATGTACTTGACATTTCTTACGTTCTCTGTTTTCTCTATAAACTACCTGGATGAACTTCAAGTCATTTAGAAATCAGTGACATGTACTTTCTTTTAACTCCCCGTATCAAAAAGATCAATATGACAATCTCTTTTATAGGTAGATATCTAGATGTTTTCAGAAAAACAAATAAAATTCCACATAGAAGGCAGTTCCAACAGATTTACTATGGGAAATTGGTACATGGTCTGTGGATGTGTAAAAGAGAAAACTCAACGTAAATGTTCAGGGATTTTAAAATACAATCTCTGAAGTTGTGCATACTGCTATTGTAAAGGTCTTATTATCCCCATTTAAAAAAAAAAAATTGAAATTAATGCACAATATATTAATGCAAGTAGGGAAACATCAATGAATCAATTTAATTTACATAATGTACATTAATTTGTACATTTAATATGTATTAACAATTATGATTTAAGAAACCAAAAAAGAAATTGACTCAGAAAATTTATCATGTAATAACTTTTATTTGTAGTGATACTTTGTTACCTGATGATAACACCATATATTAGTAAACTGTCTTATTATCTTCAATGCCCAGACATTCTTGTCTTTGGTTCTAATAATTCATTGCACATGATTAATAGGCCAACACAGCTTTCATTAAAATTCCAAATCTCAGAGCCTTAGGAAGCTTAAAGTATTTAAATTTAAATAAAAAGTCGGTGCTTCAGTTGAGCACAACTAATTTTAAAATCTAAATATAAACAAAATAAAATAAATAAGTCTAGAGTCTTAAAAGAAGAACTTTTTTATTGCTTTGGCAATAAATGAAATGTTTTGCTGACAAACCTTATGGATGCATTTGCTAAAATGAAAAAAAAATGGGCATTACAAAAACGAGGAAGAATGATGTGATCATGAAAACCCTTATGCACATCAGGGAAACAATGATTTCTATTTGATCTCAATAGCACAAGCAATGATTAAAATTTTTAAATCCAATTTTCATGTTGCCCAGTAAATTGTCTAAAACACACACACACACACACACACACACACACAAACACACACACACACACACATACACACATACACACAGTACAAGGTCAATTTATTCAGAAAAAATATCTGAATGATTTAAGGTGCTTGTGGCAATGTGAATTTATTACTGTGAAATCTATGAGCTATCTGGCCTGGCCCAGAGTTGTCCTCATATCCTTCCATGTGGTGTGGGTGCTTGGAGCCGAGGGAAAGATCAGAGGTCATTGTGCAGAACAGTTGGCCTCAGTCAGTGAGTTCCAAGTGTTCCCAGTGATGCTGGTCCAAGGACACACTTTGGGAGAGGCTGGGCTCTTTCACCTAACATGCGGGGATGCCCTTACCCCTAACTGGTAGGTTTAAAATCTTAACAAATTCACCAGGAAAAAGCCTCCCTCCTGTCTTGGAGATTCAGCAGTCAATACAGCAGTTAACATCTCTTTCAGTTCTTTTTTTGGGGGGCCGGGGTGTAGGGGGGCAGTTACTGGAGATTGAACTCAGGGGCTTGACCACTGAGCCACATCCCCAGCCCTATTTTATATTTTATTTAGAGACTGGGTCTCACTGAGTTTCTTGGTGCCTTGTTTTTGCTGAGGCTGTCTTTGAACTCACTATCTTCCTGCCTCAGCCTCCTGAGCTTCTGGGTTACAGGCGTGCACCACTGTGCCAGCTCTTTCAGTTCTTTTTATTTCACCTGTGCTTCTTCTAGCATAAATGGGAAAGGGAAGACAAATTATTACCTCTTACGATATGTCAGAGCCTTCTAGTTATAAAATTCTTCAAAATAAAAAATTCTCTTTTCCATTTAGGATTTTAAAATTTCTTTTCTTGGTAGTTGTTAGTTTCAATTCAAACCAATTTTGTTCCTATACAGGGTCTAATTTAGTCCTAAGCCAGATCTACTAAGAAACTCAAAGAGGATAAGATCTGATCCCTGTCCCGCTGCGCCCCTTCCCTGACTCAGGCAATGGCAAGGCCCTACTGAGGTGCATGGCACAAGGCGTCCATTCTCTGGAGGAGTGCAGTATTTTTCTGGAAATGGGCTGATTTGTTTTTGTATTCCTTTAATAAGTATAGTTTTGATTTCTCATATGACCATTAAGTATAAAGGAAAAATCATGACTTTCCCAATTAATGCAACTACTTCTAAAGCATAGATCTGTTTGCTCTAAATGCAATGATTCAGCAGTGGAGTGTAAATTGTTAATGTCTAAAGAAAAACTCCCTGTATTCCTGTCAAGGAAGTTTTTGAGAAATTAAATTAAAATCCAGAGAAGGAAAATTAATGTTAAGAAGATAGATTAGTGCTTAGTACTGGGCAACTTGTTCTTGTTCCTGTGCACAATGGTTTGTGCTCATACTTTTGTTTGATTACAAGTAATAACAAATCAACTAATTGCCATAACCATGGCACCAGTTCCAGTCAGTAAGTCAAGAAAGAATAGTCAAGGTATAGGCCAATAGTTTGGGACATTTGTAACTATTATTAAAAGTTAACTAAGCAGAAACAGCTCAAAGCAAAACTCGAACTGAAAGTACAAATGCTTGCTCATGCATAAGCCAAGATATATTCTTCTATTCTAATTGTAGCTATGTAATATTTTGTATTGTTTGAAAAATGATTCCTGTTTTGTAACCACAATGTACTGTAAGCCTGCCAAAATGAAAAGTATATATGATCAACTGCACAAGTAAAGATTGGGATCAACACCTTCACTTTGGTGTCTGTGTTGTTTCTCCACCCCCTCTTTCGCCGACTCCTCACTATCTGTTCATCTCCTGAGACCCCCTGTTGGAGCTGGTCTCCGACACTGTCCTTCAACCAACTTACAGTCTAATGAGAAGATGAACTCAATATGTGCAGGAAACTTGGTAACAATTCTATGTAATCTACAAATTATTTTCCCTTAGTGTTTGCTTGGGGAGCTCTGGGAATGGAGCACTTAATACTTGTCAAAGTACCTCATTCCATCTTGAATATGTGCTCCTCCTGGTCCTAGTTGGGCCTCTCATTTGTGTTCTAAACACTAGGGCAACACCTTGTGTAAATGTGCACTCAGTAAAGGTTTGAAGAATGAAGAAGGTCTGTCAAATACATCCATGGAGCAGAGTTTTTAAATGATTGTTCAAAGACGGTACTGTGTGGGACCTAAAAGATCTAACAGAGACTTCACAGAGGCGAGAGGATATTTCTTTTCAGTGGTTCTGGTGCAGATATCTTGCTGAGAAAAATAAAGCCTCTGTGGACATAAGTGAGGCAGCATAGCCCAGCGGGTTCTGAGGAACTCAGTGTCTCCTGTCTCCTAAACATATCCCTTATGGAGACCATAGGCTCAGTTCCCACAAAACAAGCAGCTCTGCATCTTTCTTTCCCAATCAGTCATCTCAAAGTCAGGTGACCGAGAATGAAGTCACTTATGACTGACCCCAAAATATAATATTCCTAAAGAAGGGGGCGTTGTGTATGAAGTAGATTACTCACAAGCTTCAGGGATTTATTACAGTTAATAAATTGCTTGCAACTCCCCTCCCCAAGCATTCATGTGTTGTAAGATAAAGATAAAAACAACTAGTTAGTGAATGAATACGTTTCTAAACATAACTTCTTCTACAATAATGATTTTTATTTAAACAGATATTTTGGTAGGTCTATTGTTATGCTATATTGTATCATAATGGAAATGTGTCCCTAAACTTTCTTCCTAAAAATTATTCCTTTCTGTCCTGCTCATCAAAAGCAGAGGATTAACACTTAGCTTTATCTATTGTTTACCATAAGTAATTTTCCACACACACCATCTCACTTAAAAAATTTAGGCATTCCAGGGTTTCTGGTTATGTTTTGGGTTTTCTTCCATTACTGGAGGCATCATGCTAAATCCCTCAGGTTTTGTGAAAACCTCTGAGGTTATTTCTACTCTGGCAATACAAGTGGTATTGTGGAAACTTAGACACACATCGGAAAGGTGCTATGATAGGTCATTACATAAAGGCCATCAAAATGGTAATGAAAATATGTACAATATTCTGTAATATGTTTTTAAGGTGTAGATATATCCTGATTCTGGAATAGTGTTTTTGAAAATTGTGATGGTAAATAAACTACTTACCAGCAACTCTCACAGAGAGGCGTAGATTTCTGGTTTTGGTGTGGCCCTGGCTGCTCTCCATACTAGCACCTGGGCTACAAAAAAAGCTCTTGGCAAAACTGGCTGTTGGTCTCCATTCACCACTAAACGGACCTGTTATTCTGAAAGTTGCCTGTCGCATATCTGTGGCCTCATGAAGGAGTCAAAATCCTCTGATTTCTCACAATTCATTTTCCTGTGATGGACATTTATAGAGGTCTGGGGCTGACCTGTTGGGAATATGGATCGAGCCTTTTCTCTTCAGCTGCTCTGGGACTCCTCAGTGTGCAAACACAACTCAAAGGCAATGGCTTGAGTTCAACTGCAACAATGGAGAGTAGATAATTCGCTGTTGGATTCATTAATGTCTTGGCAATCAACTTTTCCCAGCATGGAGCGAGAAGATCAGCGTCCTCTCTCTTCTGGGATGTGGGTGAGCGATGTTCAGAGTGAGATTTCTGCTAAGAAGTTGTGGGTGGCTGAAACCTCAAGACTGCCTCCCTTCCAGCTAGGGAGAGAAAGGGTCAGGGTGGGTGTACACTTATTGGGATGGATTTCGCACGGCATATGAAGTTTTTCCTTCATGTTACATACTTTGCCAGATGCACAGATATCAGAACCACAATATTAGAAGCATCCCCACTATCTTCAGCTGATCCACTTCTGCTAAGGGCTGATTTCTTACCAAACCCTGTATGACTTCGTGCCCCTTAATTTTATGATCCTGCTCATGACCTGGTGAAGAAATTGTTTGCTATGGAGTTTAAAAGTAGGGAAAAAAAGAGTCATCAAACAGCTCTTTTGGACACAGATAGAGAAAAGACAACAAGCTTGAAAGTCTTGTAGTATTTTACTGAAGAAAAAAATAGAAGTATTAGATAAAGAGGTAAGTCTCTAAAACTTAAAATTTCTCATTGTACAATGGGGTTTTCCTCATGCTTAGGAGAGACACATTAACAGTACTTCTAAAAGATTTTAGAATTATTAGCCATCAGGGAAAGGCAAAGCTAAAGCACATTGGATGAAGCACTTCACACATTCCAGGGTCGTCACAATAAAAGAAATGATAATGATGTGTTGTTAAGGATGTGAGGAAATCAGAAGCTTTATTCACCACTTTTAATAATAAGGTAATCTGGTTCCACTGGTCTGAAAATGATCTGGAACTTCTTCAGAAAGTTAAATATTGAGTTAACGATCCACCTCTTCCACTCCTACTTACAAACTCAAGATAAATAAAAAAGTTGTCCACCAATGATTTGTACATGAATGTTCATATAATGTTCATATTATATATAATGTTCATATTATATACACTAATCTTATTCATATTAGTAAAAAAGTGACATTGACCTGGCAGGTCTGTAATCTAGCTACTCAACAAGCTGAGGCAGGAGGATTACAAGTTCAGGGAAAACCTGGGCAAATTTAAAAGACCCTGTCTCAAAACAAAATTTTTAAAAGGGTTGGGCTTTTTCTTAGTGGTAGAACATTGTTTAGTGTGCAGGAGGCTCTGGGTTAAATCTGCAGTACCACACCCACACAGACACAAAGTAAAAATTACTATCCAGTGGAAATGAACAAAGAAATGTGGCATTTTCATAAGATGGAAATCAGTCACAATAAGGAGGAATAAACTAAAATACTTATACAAGCTACAATATAACCGAAAATTGCAAACATCCTAAGTGAACAGAGTCAGATCCAAAAGGCGTATATGGTATTACTTCATTAAAAATATCCACAGAAACTCGAGTGTATACATGGGTCTTTCAACATGTGAAGGAGAAACACAGAAATGGTGTTTATTTAAAACTTAGAATCAATATTCATTAGGAAAATGCAAGTCAAAGTCACATTTCACATAGCACTTCACATACACTAGTGTTGGCTAGAGCTGCAATATTAGGGGAAAAAAGATTGATTGCTTTGGGTATAGGCTTTTTTTGGAGAAAAAAGGTAATAAAAATATTCTGAAATACCTGTGGATTAGAGAACCCAGGTGTCACAATGTGTCACATACTTAGCACAGTGTGCTTCCCCTGGTTGGAGGGGCACCACAGTGGTCATGAGACACTGTGTATGGAGAGAGCACTCTTTTAATTGCTCCTGAAGAGTTCACATATTTTTACAACTAAGACATTTCCTAGAATAAAACCATCATCTAGTTTTAATCTCACTATTCAGTCTGTCTCTCAGCAAGCTTCCTCAGGGCACTCTGGAGCTCGTTGCTTCTCAGGCTGTGAATGATAAGCTTTAACATAGGGGTCACCACAGAGTAGAGCACAGAGACCAGGGTGTCCGTGTCCAGCCTTCTTTGCGCCTGTCATAGTTGAAGTTGGCTGTTCCATAGAATACCACCATGACAGTGAGTGGGGACGCATATGTGGAGAAGGCCTTCTTCCTGCCCTGGGCAGAGGGAATCCCCAGGATGGCAGCCATGATGAGTGTGTAGGAGCCTGCAGTGAAGAGGCAGGGGCTACGGCCCATGGTGGCACTGACAACATGGAGCACAGACTCGTTGACAGAGGTGTCTGAGCAGGAGAGCTTCAGGAGCAATGGGGTGTCACAGTGAAAGTGGCTGATCTGGTGGGGCCCACACAGAGTGAGTGTGATGGCCAGCACCGTGTGTGTGACCAAATTTACCAGCCCTCACAGCCAGGACCCAGTCACCAGGCTAACACAGACCTTCACACTCATGATGACTGGGTACTGAGGAGGACGGCAGGTGGCCACACAGCAGTCATACTGGCCAAACAGCCAGTACGACGCCTTCTGTGCCAGCATTTGTAACCAAGAAGAAGATCTGGGAAAGGCAGCCCTCATAAGAAATGGCCTTCTTCTCCCAGAAAAAGTTCACCAGCAGTACTGGGAGGGTGGTGAATGTGTAGCAGACGTCCAAGAAGCTCAAATTGCTGAGGAAAAAGTACATTGGAGTGTGGAGAGCAGGACTGACTCTGGTGGCCACTATTATGAGCATGTTACCCAGGAGAGTGGTCAGGTAAATGACCAGAAAGAGCAGGAAGAACTGGCCCTGTAGGTTGGAGTTGTTGGAAAATCCCAAGAAGATAAATTCAGTGACAAATGATTGATTGCTCATTTCCAATGTTGCCATAGCTACAAAACACAAAAAAAGAAACCATGATGAAAATGGACTGAGAGCACCCCAAACAGGCTTGTTAATCTGCAGCAACATGGCAAATAATATCGAATGAAAATCATCCTGGAGACTGATAACCTGTGGAACTGGTCTCAGGGAATATGACCCATGGAGCCGCACACATTTTCAGCGGTGATGGTGGGTGGGAGTAACCAGAGAATTGCTAGAAGCCAACAGAAAGCCATTCGACCTCATCATGGTGTGAAGTCATTTCTCACTGTCTCAGTAATCTCTGTCTCCTGTTGTCATTTTATGTAAACATAGGATTTTTGGAGAAGTTCATTTTCATTGCAAATGTTAAGAAAAAAATTTACAAAGCAGAGTCATCATCTGCAGAAGCAGTCAGTGTTGCCTTCAGTGTTTTCCAATGTAGAGTTTTTCTCATTTTACATCAATCTTGATCTCTGTGTTCAGAAAGGCAGAAGTTAACTATTTCGGTACAATGCTGAAATTATCAGGGCCAGAGCAAAATAGAGGAAAGCAGTTGATGAAGTGGGGTTGGACTGGCTATCTTAAGTATACAGGGAAGATCAGTGGAGTAGAAAGAGAATGAGAGGGCTGAGAGTTTTGGGAAGGGAGGGAATGTGAAAGGTCTTTACGCAGATAATGTTATGTGCACATGGAAGTCTACCACAGGGGACTGCACCTGTATGTATATGTAGAAAGCACCAGTCAGAAATTAACAGATCAATGACCCAAAGAAAGATCAGTAGAGAAAGGAGAATGGAGGCGGGAATAGGAGGGAGATGGGGAGTGGGGACTGAATGGAGGAAATCAGATTCCATGCACGTAGGATCTTTTCCAAATCAACCCAACTTCTATGTATAACTATTATGCTCTAATAAAAAATTAAGAATATGACATGATACTATGAGCAAAGAGTGAGATTTGAATTCTTCTTGACCTATTTGTATACCTTTAGTTTCTTTCTTTTGTCCAATGGCTCTGGCAATTTCAAGGATGAAGTTGAATAGAAGTAAGGAAAGAGGGGGCACCCTGTCTGCTTCCAGTTTTTAGAGTGAATGCTTTCAACCTTTCTCAACTTAGAATGATGCTGCCTTGGGTTTAGCATAGATAGCTTTGACAATGCTTTTACAAATTTCTTTCTGTCCCTAGTGTTTCTACTATTTGGACAGGTAGGGGTGCTATATTTTGTTAAATGCTTTTTTCTGCATCTCTTGAGATGATCAATAAACTTACATCTCTCTTAAATAAACTTAATCTCTCCCCTTTGGCTAAACATTCAGATCATTTTCAGTCATATAAATATTTTAATGAACATTTTCCTACATAAACATATGTGACCATTTCAAATTATCTTTTCAGAATAAAATTTAAATCTGACATAAAAGAATTTGTTGTGCAGTTTCTATTAAAAACTATCTCATGGGAGAAATTATATTAAGTGAAATAAGCCAGACACATAAAAAGAAATAGCAGTTTTTCACTTCTTTGTGGAAGATAAAAAGTTGATCTCAGAGAAGTAGGGAGTAGAGCGGTGGTTATTGGATCCTGGGAGAGAATCACAAAAATCATTGTGAGTCTGATTTCTCAAAGACGCATGTGAAGGACTGCCTGAAACATGCCCAGTGAGTGTGGTCTTTAAAAAAAATAAGAGTGGACTTCTAACAGGGTCCTCAGAAAATCTCTCTTCTCTCCTCAGTGGGCAGCAGGAGGTCCATGGGTCTGGCTGCCTAGGAGCTAGCTGTGGTGTGCAAATGGGCAGGACCAGGACGGCTGGAGAATCTCAATAATCACTAGTAGACCGCATTCTAGGTGAGGGCAGGCTGGACACAGGCCATCCAGAAGGAAATGGCTTGAGCTCTGAAAATGACAGAATCTGTGGATTTAGGAAATGGTTGTGGGTCCAATCCACTCATAACACCTACTTCTTGGGTAAGTCCACCGTTGCCACAGTTACCACAGGCCTGAATAGAACAACCCGGAGGGGGAGATGCACTCTGGCCTCCTGGCTTGGAGGTTTGGTCTGGGGCCATCTGACCCATTGCTTCCGGCCTGAGATGAGGTGGGACACCAAGGTGGAAGGGAACAAGGGGGGAAGCGTCCCTAGCTCATGGCAGCCAGAAGGTTGGGCCGGGGAAAGGGACAGGAGGAGACAGTTTGCAGGAGACAATATGTGATTCCCCAGGGTATGTCCCCGGCCACAATCCACCTGCCCACACTCCTATCAGAACAGTGGGCCTTTCAGATAATTAACCCACAAAATGGATGGATCCACAGATTAGGTCACAAGTCTCACAGTCTGATCATTTCACCTCTGAACACTGCTACTGTGGCTGACCCTGAGCTTTTGGTGGCGGGATACCTTATTTCTAAGCCTTAATAGTCCCTACAGTCCATGTGCTTTTGTTAGAATACCTTCATGTAGTCTTGGAGAGTAATCGGGTGCCAAAACAAGATTAAAAGGAAATATCTGGTAACTGAAGATGTGACATTTGGAGCTTGGGGAAAAGCTCTGAAGAGGAGCCCTGGGTGGAGCACTTTAAAGACCTGGTGACGAGGACACAAGAGGGCACCTGGTCTGTGGGGTAGCTGAGTGGCAGTGGGATCACTCATTAAAACATAAAAAAAAATGAGAAGGAGCGTGTCTGGGGAGAGAAAAGGAGGGAAGGAGGTTGGGCCTGGAGTCTGGGAACCTTCTTGGTCTCTCGGAGGAGATTTCAGGAGGCAGCGGGACAGGTTCTCAGGAGATAGGCCTGGGAGTAATCGCTTAGAGTGACTGTGGAAGTCACAGGTGCTCATAAAGCCAAAAGAGAGCAGGGTGAGAAGAGAGGGCCTGATAGACTGTGCTATCAGAAATCATTCTGCACCACAGTTTCAAAGCTCTGCTCTCTGTACCAGGCCTTCTGCACCCCAGTCTAAAACCTCTGGTCCCTATAACAGTCCTTCTGCGCCCCAGTCTACAACCTCTGCTCCTTGCAACAATCCTTCTCCAGCCCAGACTCCAAGTTCTACTCTCTGAAACACTCTTTCTGCACCCCAGTCTTGAACATATGCTCTCTGCAACAGTCCTTCTGCACCTCAGTCTTAAAACTCTGCCCTCTGCAACACTCATTCTGCACCCCAGTCTCCAACCTCTGCTCTCTGTAACAGTCCTTCTGCACCTCAGTCTCCAAACTCTGCTCTCTATATTATCCTTCTGCAAACCAGTCTCCAAACTGTGATATCTGTAACAGACCTTCTGCACCCTAGTCTCAAAACTCTGCACCCTGCAAGAATCCTTCTGCATTCCATTCTCCAAGTTCTGCTCTCTGAAAGAGTTCTTCTGCACCCCACTCTCGAACATCTGCTCTCTGGAACAGTCCTTCTGCACCGAAGTCTGAAAACTCTGCTCTCTGCAACAATCATTCTGCAACACAGTCTCCAAACTCTGCTCTCTGTAACAGTCCTTCTGCACCTCAGTCTCCAAACTCTGCTCTCTATAATATCCTTCTGCACCCCAGTCTATAAACTGTGCTATCTGTATCAGTCCTTCTGCACCCCAGGCTCCAACATCTGCTCTCTGCAGCGATCTTTCTTCAACTCATTCTCCAACCTCTGCTCTCTGCAACGATCCTTCTGCACCCCAGTCTTCTTCCTTGTCTATCTGTAATAATACTTTTGCACCCCTGTCTCCAACATCTTCTCTCTCTATAAGTCTTTCTCCACCTCAGTCTCAAATCTCTGCTCTCAGAAATGATCTTTCTGCACCTCAGTCTCTAACCTGTGCTCTCTGTAACAGTCCTTCTGCACCTCAGTCTCTAACCTCTGCTCTCTGGAACAGTCCAACTGCACCCCAGTTTTCAAGCTCTTCTCTCTGCAACAGTTCTTATACACTCCAGTCTCCAACCACTGCTCTCTGCAAGGATACTTTTGCATCCCAGTCTCCAACTTCTGCTCTCTGCAACAGTCCTTCTGCACTCCAGTCTCCAACCTCTGCTCTCCGCTACAGTTTTTCTTCACCCCAGTCTCAAAACTCTGCTCTCTGCAACATTTCTTCTGCACCCCAGTCTCCAAACTGTGCTCTCTGTAACTGTCCTGCTGCACCCAAGTCTCCAAACTCTGATCTCTGTAGCTATCCTTCTGCATCTCAGTCTTCAACCTCTGCTCTCTGCAATATCCTTCTCCACCTCAATCTTTAAGTTTTGCAATCTGTAACGGTCCTTCTGCACCCCAGTGTCCAACCTCTGCTCTCTGAAACGATTCTTCTGAACCTTAGTCTCCAACCTCTGCTCTCTGTAACAAACCTTCTGCACCCCACTCTCCAAACTCTGCACTCTGTAACAGGCCTTCTGCAACCCAGTTTCAAACCTCTTCTCTCTGCAATGATCCTTCTTCACCTCAGTCTCCATCCTCTGCTCTCTGCAACTGTCCTTCTGCACCCCAGTCTCCTTCGTCTGCTCCCTTTAAGAATCCTTCTGCACCCCAGTCTCCAACGGCTCCTCTCTGTAACAGTACTTCTGCACCTCAGTGTCCAACCTCTGCTCTCTGTAATGAACCTTCAGCACCTCAGTCTTCATCCGCTGCTCTCTGTAACAGGCATTCTGAACCCCATTCTCTGACCTATGCTTTCTGGATCAGTCCTTTTGCACACCAGTATCGTAACTCTGTTCTCTGTAAGAGTCCTTCTGTACTGCAGTCTCAAAACTCTGCTCTCTGTAACGGTCCTTCTGCACCCCAGTCTCCAACGTCAGCTTTCTGTATCACTTCTTCTTCACCAAGTCTCCAACCTCTGCATTCAGTAAGAGTCCTTCTGCAACCCAGTCTCCAACTTCTGCTCTCTGCAACATTTCTTCTGCACCCCAGTCTCAATCGGTGCTCTCTGTAACTGTCCTTCTGCACCCAGTATCCAACCTCTGCTCTCTGTAATTATATTTCTGCACCACAGTCTGAAACCTCTGCTCTCTGCAACGATCTTTCTGACCCTCATAATCCAACCTCTGCTCTCCGCAATGATCATTCTGCACCCCAGTCTCCAACCTCTGCACTCTGTAAGAGTCCTTCTGCACTACAGTCTCCAATCTCTGCTCTCTGTAACAATCTTTCTGCACCTCATTCTCCATTCTCTTCTATCTGTAACAATCCATTGGCACACCAGTCTCCAACCTCTGTTCTCTGTAACAGGTCTTCTGCACCACAGATTCCAAACTCTGCTCTCTGTAACAGGCCTAATGCACCCCAGTCTCCAACCTCTTCTCTCTGCAATGATCCTTCTCCAATTCCGTCTCCAACCACTGCTCTCTGCAAAAGTCCTTCTGCACCCCAGTCTCTAACCTCTGCTCTCTGCAAACGTCTTATTATAACCCAGTATCTAACATCTGCTTTCTGGAACGATCCTTCCGCATCCCAGTCTTCAACGTCTGCTCTCTGCAACAGTCCTTCTACACCCCAGTCTCAAACCTCTGCTCTCTGCTACAGTCCTTCTGCACCCCAGTATCCAACCTCTGATCTCTGCAACAGTCCTTCTGCACCCCAGTATCCAAGTTCTGTTCTCTGTAACAATTTTTCTGTACATCATTTTCCAAACTCTACTCTCTGCAATCCTCCTTCTGCACCCCATTCTCGAACCTCTTTTCTCTGTAACAATCGTTTTGCACTCCAGTCTCCAACCTCTGCTCTCTGCAACAATCTTTTTGCAACCCAGTCTCCAAGCTAAGCTCTCTGCAAAAGTCTTTCTGCATCCTAGTCTCCAACATCTGCTCTCTGAAACAGTCCTTCTTCACCTCAGTCTGTAAACTCTGCACTGTGCAATGATACTTCTGCACCCAAGTCCACAAACTCTGCTTTCTGTAACACTCCTTCTTCATCTCACCTGTCAACAGTCCTTCTGTACTTCATCTCACCTCTCAACAGTCCTTCTGTACTGCAGTCTCCAAACTCTGCTCTCTGCAACGGTCCTTCTGCACCACATTCTCCAACCTCTTTTGTGTGCAAGAGTCCTTCATCACCTAAGTCTCCAAATTCTGCTCTCTGCAACAGTTCTTCTGCACCCCAGTATCCAAAATCTACTCTCTGAAACAGTCCTTCTCCACCCCAGTCTCCAACCTCTGCTCTCTGTAACATTCCTTCTATACTGCTATCTCCAACCTCTGCTCTCGGTAAGGATCCTTCTGCACCCCAGTCTAACACTTCTACTTTCTGTATCAGTCCTTCTGCACACCAGTCTCTAACCTCTGCTCTCAGTAACAGTCCTTCTGTACCTCAGTCTCCAAACTCTCCTCTCTGCAAAAGTTTTTCTGCACCCCAGTCTCCAACATCTGCTGCCTTCAAATGTCCTTCTACACCCCTGTCTCCAAACTCTGCTATCTGCAACAGTCCTTCTGCACCCCAGTCTCCAAAATCTGCTCTATGTAACGGTCCTTCTTCACCCCAGTCTCTGGTCTCTGTAACAATCTTTCTGCAACTCAGTCTCCAAATTCTGCTCTCTGCAACAGTCCTTCTGCACCTCAGTCACAAATTTCTGTTCTCGGCAAGGATCCTTCTGCACCCCAATCTCAAAACTCTGCTCTCTGTAACAGTCCTACTGCACACCAGTCTCCAACCTCTGCTCTCTGTAACAGGTCTTTTCACCCCATTCTGCAACCTCTGCTCTCTGTAACAGTGCTTCTGCACCTCAGTCTACAAACTCTGCTCTCTGCAACAATCCTTCTGCACCCCAGTCTCCAAACTCTGCTTACTGTATCAGTCCATCTGCACCACAATTTCCAACACCTGCTCTCTGTAAGAGTCCTTCGTCACCTCAGTCTACGAACTCTGGTCTCTGCAACAGTCCTTCTGCACCCCAATCTCCAACATCTTCTCTCTGCAACAGACCTTCTCCACCAAATCTTCAACCTCTGCCTCTGTAACAGTCCTTCTGTATCCCAGTCTCCAACCTCTGCTCTCTTAAACAGTCCTTCTGCACCCCAATGTGAACCTGTGCTCTCCACTACAGTCCTTTTACACCCCAGTGTCCAGCCTCTGCTCTCTGCAACAGTCCCTCTGCAACCCAGTTCCAACATCTGTTCTCTTCAACGATCCTTCTGCACCCCAGTCTCCGACCTCTGTTCTTTAAAACAATCCTTCTGCACCGCAGTCTCAAAATTTTGCTCTCTACAATGAACCTTCTGCACCCCAGTCTCCAACCTCTGCTCTCTGTAACAGGCCTTTTGCACCCAAATCTCCCACCTCTACTCTCTGTAACAGTCCTTTTGCACCTCAGTCTCCAACCTCTGCTCTCTGCAACAGTCCTTTTGCACCTCAGTCTCCAAACTCAGCTCTCTGCATCGAACCTTCTGTACCTCAGTCTCAAAACTCTACTCTCTGTAACAGTCCTTCTGCACCCCAGTCTCAAACCACTGCTGTCTGCAACAGTCCTTCTGCACCCCAGTCCTCAACCTCTGCTCTCTGCAATGATCCTTTTGCACCCCAGTCTCCAACCTCTGCTCTCTGTAAAAGTCCTTCTGTACCTCACTCTCCAAACTCTGGTCTCCGCAAAAGTCCTTCTGCACTCCAGTCTCCAATCTCTGCTGCCTGCTAAAGTCCTACTACACCCCAGTCTTCAACCTCTGCTATCTGCAACATTCCTTCTGCACCCCAGTCTCCAACCTCTGCTCTCTGTAACAATCCTTCTGTACCTCAGTCTCCAACCTCTACTCTCTGTAACAGTCCTTCTGCTTCTCAGTCTCCAAACTCTTCTCTCTGCTACAGTCCTTCAGAACCGCTGTCTCAAATTCGTGTTCCTGCAACAGTCCTTCTACACCCCAGCTCCAACCTCTGCTATCTGCAACAGTCTTTCTGCACCTTAGTCTCCAACCGCTTTTCTCTGCAACGAACCTTCTTCACCCAGTCTCCAAAATCTGCTCTCTGCAACAGTCCTTTTGCACCTTAGTCTGAAAACTGTACTCTCTGCAAGGAGACTTCTTCACCTCAGTTCCCAAACTCTGATCTCTAAAATGGTCCTTCTGAACCCCAGTATCCAACCTCTGCTCTCTGTAACAATCCTTCTGCACCGAAGTCTCCAACATCTGCTCTCTGAAAAAGTCCTTCTGCACCCCAGTCTCCAACATCAGCTCTCTTCAACAGTCGTTCTGCACCTCAGTCTAAAAACTCTGCTCTCTTAAACGATCCTTGTGCACCCCAATCTCCAAACTCTTAACTCTGAAACAGTCCTTCTGCACCCCAGTCTCCAACCTCTGCTCTCTGTAACAGTCCTCCTGTAGTTTAGTCGTTAAAATCTGCTCTCTGTAACGGTCCTTCTGCACCCCAGCTTCTATACTTTACTTTCTTTATCAGTCCATCAGCACCCCAGTCTCCAACCTCTGCTCTCTGTAACAGTCCTTCTGCACCTCATTCTCCAAACTCTGCTGTCTACAACAGTCCTTCTGCACCAAAGTCTCAAACCTCTGCTTCGTGAAACAGTCCTTCTGCACCCATTCTCCAAACTCTGTTCTCTGTAAGAGTCCTTCTGCACACCAGTCTCAATACTCTGCTCTCCCCAACGATCCTTCTGTACCCCAGTCTCCTTCCTCAGCTCTCTGCAACAGTCCTTCTCCAACCCAGTCTCCAAACTCTTCTCTCTGTAACAGTCCTCTTGTAGTGCACTCTCAAAAATCTGCTCTTTGTAACGGTACTTCTGCACCCCAGTCTCCAATCTCTGCTCTCTGCAACAGTCTTTCTGCACCTTAGTCTCAAAACTCTGCTCTCTGCAACAGTCCTCATGCACCTCAGTCTGAAATCTCTGTTCTCGGCAAGGATTCTTCTGCACCCCATTCTCAAAACTCTGCTCTCTGTAACAGTCCTTCTGCACCCCAGTCTCTAAACTCTGCTTACTGTATCAGTCCATCTTCACCACAATTTCCAAAACCTGCTCTCTGTAAGAGTCTTTCTTAACCACAGTCTCCAAACTCTGCTCTCTGTAAGATCCTTCTGCACTCCAGTTTCCAAACTCTGCTCTCTGTAACATTCCTTCTCCACCCCAGTCTTCAACTTTTGCTTTCTGCAAGTGTCCTGAGGCACCCCAGTCTCCAAACTCTGTCCTCTGCAACAGTCCTTCTGCTCCCCAGTCTCCAAACTCTACTCTCAGTAACGGTCCTTCAGCACCCCAGTCTCCAAACTCTGCTTTCTGTATCAGTCCTTCTGGACCTCAGTCTCAAACCTCAGCTCTCTGTATCTATCCTTCTTCACCTCAGTCTCCAACCTGTGCTCTCTGTAACATTCCTTCTGCACCCCAATTTCCAACCTCTGTTTTCTTTAACAATCCTTCTGCACCTCAGTCTCCAAACTCTGCTCTCTGTAACAGTCCTTCTGCACCCCAGTCTCCAACCACTGCTCTCTGTAACAGTCCACCTGCACCTCAGTCTCCAACCTCTCCTGTACCAGGCCTTCTGCACGTCAGTCTCCAAACTCTTCTGTCTTTAGCTGGCCTTTTAAACCTCAGTCTGCAAAATCTGCTATCTGAAACGATCCTTCTGCACCCCAGTCTCCAACATCAGCTCTCTGCAATGATCCAACTTCAACCCACTCTCCAACCATTGATCTCTACAACACTTCCTTCTGTACCTCAGTCTCCTAATTCGCCACTCTGTAAGATGCTTCTACAAACCTGCATCCAATTTTTGCTCTCTGTAACAGTCCTTCTGCACCCCAGTCTCCTACCTCTGCTCTCCTAACAGTCCTTCTGCACCTCAGTCTCCCAAATCTGCTCTTTGTAAGATCCTTTTGCAAGGAAGTATTTAAACTCTGCACTCTGTAACAGTCCTTCTGCACAACAGTCTCCAACCTCTTCTCTCTGCGACGATTCTTCTCCACCCCAGTCTCCAACATCTGCTCTCTGCAACAATACTTCCGCACCCCAGTCCCCAAACTCTGCTCTCTGTAACAGTCCTCTTTTCACCACAGTCCACAAATTCTGCTCTCTGCAACGATCTTTCCAGAACCCGGTCTCCAATGTCTGCTCTCTGCAACAATCCTTCTGCACCACAGTCCTAAAGCTCTGCTCTCTGTAAGATCTTTTTTTTTCTCTAGTTTCCAAACTCTGCTCTCTGTAACATTCCTTCGTCAACCCAGTCTTCAACCTCTGTCCTCTGCAACAGTCCTTCTGCTCCCGAGTCTCAGAGATCTGCTCTCTGTAACAGTCCTTCTGTACCGCAGTCTCCGACATCTGCTCTTGTAACAGTCCATCTGCACCTGAGTCTCCAAACTCTGCTCTCTGTAATGGTCCTTCTACACCCCAGTCTCCAACCTCTGCTTTCTGTATCAGTATGTCTGAACCCCAGTCTCGAAACTCTGTTCTCTGTATCTATCCTTCTGCACCTCAGACTCCAACCTGTGCTCTATGTAAGAGTCCTTCTGCACCCCAGTCTCCAACATCTGCTCTCGATAATAATCCTATATCGCAGTCTCCAACCTGTGCTCTCTGTAAAAGTCCTTCTGCAACCCAATTTCCAAACTCTGCTTCCTGTTACAGTCCTTCTGCACCTGAGTCTCCAAGCTCTGCTCTCTGAAACACTCCTTCTACACCTCAGTCTCCAACCCCTGTTCTCTGTAACAGTCCTTCTGCACCTCAGTCTGAAACCTCTGCTCTATGCATGATCCTTTTGCACCCAGTCTTCAACCACTGCTCTCTGTAAAAGTCAAGCTACACGTCAGTCTGCAATCTCTGCTCAATGTAAGATCCTTCAACAACCCAGTCTCCAAACACTGCACTTTATAACAGTCCTTCTGCACCCCAGTCACCAACATCTCCTCTCTGTACCAGGACTTCTACACGCCAGTCTCCAAACTCTGCTCTCTGCAAAGATCCTTCTGCACCCCAGTCTCCAATCTCTGCTCTCGGTAACAGTCCCCCTGCACCTCAGTCTCCAACATCTGCTCTCTGTCAGATCCTTCTGCACCACTGTCTCCAAGCTCTGCTTTTTGTAACAATCCTTCTGCACCCCACTCTCAAACCTCTGCTCTATGTAACAGGAATTCTGCACCTCAGTCTCCAATATCTGCTCCCTTAAAAAGTCCTTCTGCACCCCAGTCTCCAAACTCTGATCTCTGCAACAGTCCTTCTATACTTCAGTCTTCAAACTCTGCTCTCTGTAACGGTCTGTCTGCACCCCAGTCTCCAACCTCTGCTCTCTGCAACAGTCCTTTTGCACCCCTGTCTCCAAACTCTTCTCTCTGTAACAATCCTTCTGCACCTCAGTCTTCAACCTCTGCTCTATGTAACAAGACTTCTGCACCTCAGTCTGACACCTTTCCTCTCTGCACGGTCCTTCTGCACCTCAGTCTCCAACCACTGCTCTCTGTAACAGTCCACCTGAACCTCAGTGTCCAACCTCTTCTCTCTGTAAGATCCTCCAGCAACCCAGTCTCCAAATTCTGCTCTCTATAACCCAGTCTTCAACCTCTGTCCTCTGCAACAGTCCTTCTGCTCCCGAGTATCAGAGATCTGCTCTCTATAACAGTCCGTCTGCACCCCAGTCTCAAACCTCTCCTCTCTGTAACAAGCCTTCTGCATACCTGTGTCCAAACTCTGCTCTCTGTAGCAGGCCTTCTGCACCCCAGTCTCCAAAATCTGCTCTCTACAACAGTCCATCTGCACCTCAGTCCCCAAATTCTGCTCTCTGTAAGATGCTTCTGCACCCCTGTATCCAACCTCTGCTCTCTGTAACAGTCCTTCTGTACCACAGTCTCCAACCTCTGCTCTCCATAACTTGTCCTTCTGCACCCCAGTCTTTAAACTCTATTTTCTGTATCAGTCCTTCTGAACCCCAGTCTAAAACCTCTTCTCTCTGTATCTATTCTTCTGCACCTCAGTCTCCAACCTGTGCTCTCTTAAACATTCCTTCTGCACCCGAGTCTCCAACCTCTGCTCTCTGTAATAGTTTTTCTATACCACAGTCTCCAAACTCTGGTCTCTGTAACTGTCCTTCTGCACCCCAATTTACACACTCTGCTTTCTGTAACAGTGCTTCTGCACCTCAGTCTCCAAACTCTGCTCTTAGTAACAGTCCTTCTACACCTAAGTCTCCAACCTGTACTCTCTGTAACAGTCCTTCTGCACCTCAGTCTGACACCTCTGGTCTTTGCACGATCCTTCTGCACCCAAGTCTCCAACCGCTGCTCTCTGCAACGATCTTTCTGCACCCCAGTCTCCATCGTCTGCTCTCTGTAAGATGCTTCTGCACCCCAGTCTCTGACCTCTGATCTCTACAACAGTTCTTCTGCACCTCAGTCTCCAAACTCTGCTCTCTGTAAGATCCTTTTGAACCCCTGTTTCCAAACCCTGTCTGTCTCCAACCTCTTCTCTCTGTAAGATCTTTCTGCACCCCTGTTTCTAAAACCTGTTTCCAACCTCTCCTCTCTGTAACAGGCCTTCTGTACGCCAGTCTACAAATCTTCTCTTTGTAGCAGGCATTTTGCACCCAAGTCTCCAAACTCTACTCTCTGCAACGATCCTTCTGCATTCTAGTATTTAAACTCTGGTCTTTGCAATGATCCTACCTCTGATCTCCAGAACAGTCCTTCTGCACCTCAGTCTACAAATTCTGCTCTCTGTCAGATCCTTCTGCACCGCTGTCTCCAACCTCTGCTCTCTGCAACAGTCCTTCGGAACCTTAGTTACCAAAATCTGCTCTCTTTTACAGTTCTTCTGCACCCCCGTCTCCAAACTCTGCTCTCTTTAACGGTCTTTCTGTACCCCAGACTCCAATATCTGCTTTCTGTATCAGTCCTTCTGAACCCCAGTCTCCAACCTCTGCTCTCTATAACAGTCCTTCTGCACCTCAGTTTCCAACCTCTGCTCTCTGCAACAGTCATTCTACATCGCAGTCTAAAACCTCTGCTATCTGCAACAGTCCTTCTGCACCTCAGTCTCCAACCTCTGCTCTCTGCAAGGGTCCTTCTGCACCTCAGTCTCCAACCTCTTCTCTCTGTAACAGTGCTTCTTCACCTCAGTCTCTAATCTCTGCTCTCCTTAATATCCTTCTGCAACCCAGTCTCCAAACACTTCTCTCTGTAACAGTCCTTAATCACCCCACCCTCCAAACTCTGCTCTCTTTAACAGGTCTTCTGCACCCCAGTCTCCAACCTCTGGTCTCTTTATCAGTCCATCTGCACGCCAGTCTCCAACCTCTGCTCTCTGCAATGATCCTTCTGCACCCCAGTCTCCAAACTCTGTTTGCTGCAACAGTCCTTGTGCAACCAAGTCTACAACATCTGCTCTCTGCAAAATTTCTTCTGTACCTCAGTCTGAAAACTCTGCTCTCTGCAATAATCCTGCACCCCAGTATCCAAACTCTGTTCTCTGTAATTGTACTACAGCACGTCAATCGCCAACGTCTGCTTTAAGCAACAGTCCTTCTGCACCTCAGTGTCCAACCTCTGCTCTCTGCAACATTCTTTCTGCACCCCAGTATCAAACCATTGCTCTCTGAATAACTCCGTCAGCACCGCAGTCTCCAACCTCTGCATTCTGTAACGATCCTTCTGCACCCCAGTCTCGAAACTTCGCTCTCTGTAACAGTCCTTCTGCACCTCAGTCTCCAAACTCTTTTCTCTGTAAGATACTTCTTAACCCCCAGTCTCTAACGTCTCCTCTCTATAACAGTCCTTCTGAACCCCAGTCTTTAACCTCTGCTCTCTGCAAAATTCCTTCTGCACCTCAGTCTCCAAACTCTGCTTTCTGCAACAGTCCTTCTGCAAACAAATCTCCAACTTCTGCTCTTTGCAACATTCCTTCTACACCCCAGTCTCGAACCTCTGCTTTCTGCAACGATCCTTATCTACCTCAGTCTCGAACCTCTGCTCTCTGCAATGATCCTTCTGCACCCTAGTCTGAAAAATCTGCTAGCTGCAACAGTTTTTGTTAACCCCAGTCTGCAACAGTTCTACTGTACCTCAGTCTGAAAACTCTGCTCTCTGCAATAATCCATCTGCACCCCAGTCTCCAACCTCTGCTCTCTGTAACAGTCCTTCTGTAACTTAGTCTCCAATCACTGCTCTCTGCAACAGTCTTTCTACACCCCAGTCTCCACACTCTGATGGCCCCAACGATCCTTCTGCACCCCAGTCTCCAAACTCTGTTCTCAAAATCAGTTCTGATGAACCCCAGACTCCAAACTCTGCTCTCTATAAAAGTCCTTCTGTACCACAGTCTCCAACCTCTGTTCTCTGTACGGGCCCTTATGCACCCCAGGATCCAACCTCTCCTTTCTGTATCAGTTGTTTTGAACCACAGTCTCCAAACTCTGCCCTCTATAAGAGTCTTTCTGCAACTCAGTCTGCAAACTCTGCTCTGTGCAACACTCCTTCTGCACCCCAGTCTCCATCCTCTGCTCTCTGCAACAGTCATTCTCCACCCCAGTCTCCAAACTTTGCTCTCTGTAACAATCTTTCTGGACTGCATTCTCCAACCTCTGCTCTCTGTAAGAGTACTTCTGCACCCGAGTCTCCAACCTCTGCTTTCTGTGTCAGTCCTTCTGCATCCCAGTCTCCAAACTCTGCTTTGAGTAACTGTCTTTCTGCACCTTAGTCTCCAACCTCTGCTTTCTGGTACAGTCCTCTGGACCCCAATATCCAACCTCTACTCTCTACAACAGTCCTTGTACATCCCAGTCTAAAACCTCTGCTCTCTGCAACAGTCCTTCTGCACCCCAGTCTCCAACCTCTGCTCTCTGTAACAATACTTCTGCACCTCAGTTTCCTAACTCTGCTCTCTGCAACGGTCCTTTTGCACCCCAGTCTCCAACCTCTGCTCTCTGTAACAATACTTCTGCAC